>NC_061089.1:4773489-4785989 GCF_015104395.2 Macrobrachium nipponense | reverse complement strand
GTGGGGCACTAATTCGGTATACCCTATACAAATCTGGTTTCATAGCCACTGGAGGTAACTCACCAGTCGTTCCAAAGTTGACTCACTGGTGCTAAGTAGCTTTGAGATGCGACGTTCGTAACAGTTGGCTCCTGTTGGTGGACTGTGTGGGACAGTGAGGATGAGACCGATATCTAAGCATCTTTGAGTTGCCTTTAGGCTAAGAGGAAGATGACAACATTTTTAAGGTTATTTGGCTTATAACCACTAGTGTCTGGTATGAAGTTCCTATCTACTCACTATTGATTGATTACCATACGTGATTTACATGGTATCTCTGTAAACTTCGGCTACAGATACCCGATAAAATTCGAAACTTATATATAATGGTGAAACTTATGGTGGTGAAGTGGAACGTAGACGAATGCAGCTAAATGTTTTTCAGAGGTAGCTTTCATAATGACACGTTTTCGATACTGATTAACCTTCCTCTTTATGTGAAAAATAATGGACTTCGTGATCATTTTTAGTATAACAGATTCAAATGGTTATTTATGATTAGGAAGCCAAAACGGACATCGAATGAACTCATATGTTTCATCTCTGGAAGATATAAAACTCGTTCAGTGCAGAAGATGCTAAATATGAAGTGCCTTCATATAATGGAGGGGTAGTTTATCGGGCAAAAGTAATGTCTACTATCGGTAATAGTGATGGTCATGCAATACTAATGTAAGAGCAGAAGCGATAGTCACTTTGCCTTGTGGTTCTCGAGAGCATTTTCTGACCTTGTGCTAATCTTGCACTGGTGGAGATAAGTAGTCTAAAGGTGCAGCATGACTGAGTCAGAATATGAAGTGGTTGGAGGGTTGATGAGAACACCAAGCTAATATTCACATTCATCAATGTCAAGAACACTGAAAGGAAACTTTGTCATATATGTAAACAAAAATGAATTTCACGTAATTGAATAAACGGCTATAAAATATCAGTAGCACTTGATGAATCTATAGTATTTGATATTCACCACGAGGGAAAAGTTTTTAAGAGGAAATGCCAAAAGAGCGGGCAGCCCAATGCCCTTTTTTAATCCTGACCTGAAAAAAAAGAGAGTGGGCTGGGCTTCGCTACGACGGAAGCAATTGACGTTCCTGACTGTTGAAGAGGAAAAGTTGAGAATCTGGAAAAACAGAAGGGGGAGAATTCCAAAGTTTAGCAGCAGAAGGAAAAAAAATAGTTACCGTCATTCTTTTTGGATTTTGTTGATTTATTTCTCAGCCTTACTTTAATCATCATTTTGAATTCTAAAAAATCAGTCGATAATATGTCATGCTATTTTTTTCCATTGCAGGGAAATCTTGCCATTGCTCTTAAGATCTCTTAAGTTTTTCGGTGATTCTGGCATCTCGCTCAATTAACTTATTTCTTGCTTCTGGCTTCATTCTTTCACTCATTATCTGAATGGTCTATCTCTATTATAGTCGATAGTGGAACACTGCTCTTTCCCTGTCTTGAGTCGTACTTCAGAAGGGTTTGTTTTGTATCCTACCCTGTGCCAGCTTTTTTGTCAATAATCTTGTTCTGTTTATTCCTGTGCAGATGATTATGCTTTTAAAAAATCCCTTCTTTGTCCTCTCAGTCATCTTCACAACTTTCTTCGCTTCAACATCATTAACCTGGGGTGGTGACACCAGTTTTAGTAGCTATAATCAATCAGTCTATTTAGTCTATGTACCATCACTGCAGATCAGGTAGTGGGCTACATCTTTTTTGGACACGTGTTAGATGCACAAGTTTTGCAAATAAATCCATCAATAAACTTTCGTCAGAAGCTTCAACATTTGCGATTAATCTAATTATAAAGCTTTTGAAAAATTGTAGTTAAATTGACAAAATATAAAAAAATGAGAGCTGATAAAGAGCTCAGGGATCTGGTAAAGCTATCTTGATAATAATAATAATAATCATAACAATGATGATGATAATGGAAATAGATATGGAGCTACCAGATTCATATCCCTCCTTTTACTCTTTTAGGTCACTTCTACCTTTACAAAAATATATGAGAATGACTAAACTGAACCATTCAGACCTTTTAACAATCGGGATCAGAGTCAAATGTGTGTGCTCTTCTCACCTGAGGAAATCCTTTAAATTCATGTAGTTGACCGGCACTTGTAAAGAGCATTGTTTTCGTATCTGGTGAAGCTGTTTACAGACATATTTCTGAATATAACTGACTTGAAGCTTCCTGTTTGTAGTACCCTACACTCACTCCGGTATTAGATTCTCCTCAGTTATAATGCTGTCGCCATGGTCTGCTTCTTCTTTATTTTATACAAAGTAGATTTTCTCAATCTTGTTGTACCTGGAGGCTTCATATTCTCAAATACGGAGTTCACAAGCAAGAATGTAATTCACCTGCTTTGACAAGACTTTTATACCATTCTCTCTCAGAATATGGAATTCCTGCATTGTTCAGTATTCTGTGACTCATATAACCTGGCTCACTAAATAGTGAACTGTTGTTATTTCTTGCGGTTGTGTACGCCTCGATCCAGGGGTGTCACCTGATCTCTAAAAGGTGGGGCTGGGGGGTTGTGGGGGGGGGGGATTCTGTAAATTACAAGGTTAATATTGGCGAGCGAAGCAAGCCTATCCAGCTGGGGGGGTTTGAGGTGGGCAGTGGGCGCCATACCCCCACCGAGAAGTTTTTTAAGAAATGAGCATGATTTGGTGTATTTTAATGCTATATAGATATGAATAAATGGATGTATCAAGGGAAAAGGCTGACTGAGTTTTCAGTATTAGTCACTCAACCAGTTTATAAGTCCACGATTTACAAATTAGCTAAAATACGATACCACAAGTCTTCTGTGACAACATCCTCAATATACAGCTCCACTTTACCCTGTACAGACTATGATCAGTATTTAATATTACAAACTTTTGCAGTATAAGTAATTAGGGTAAAAATAAACGTATTGTCTTATGGTGCAGTATACCTATTAAAGGATTTATAGGACTCCATCGAGAGTCTGAAATAGTAGTTTCCTGTAACAATAACAGCCTTTTACTCCAATGTGGGTTTTAATATCTAAGGTTAGAGATGGCAGCAAAAGCGGTAGTAAATAAGTGCATGACAACAATGAGAATGTACCACTTGTGACAGCAATTGTGGAAAAGCAAGAGAAAGTAAGGACGGGGACAATACTGAATGAATTGAATGCTGAATGTACGAAATAAAAATGTTGCAAACAATAACATAGTTGGATGAGAAGAGAAGCAGTGGTGGAGGATAGAGATGCAAGGAGGCAATTCCTTTGTGGGCAGCCTTCGAGGATTAAAGCATCTTTGCAATTGACGAAGAAAGTACTTGCCTCTGGATACAGCCAAACAATATAGGTGCATTAAAGATTGCCAAAAATATTTGACCGTGTGTCTGGAAATGTGTTTACAAATTTATTAGCTATGTTTTGAGGGTCAAGTGTATATTTTATACTATTAGTAACCTCATTTCCATCATATGTTATATAAAACTTGGAAAAAAGGGGTGGGGGTTGGGGGAGTAATTGATATGTTGTCTTCCCCTGAATAAAAAGTTGGGGGAGGGGGTTGGTATGTTCCGCCCGTCGCCCCCGCAGATGACGCCCACGCCTCGATCTCTTCGGCAAGAAAGGATAAGACTTACTCGTAAGCCAATTATTACTCTATGTAAAAGATGGAATGAACATCAGAATGTGCACCGAGTGACCTATAAACGTAAACTTTTGCCTGAGGACATAAGAAGTTATGTTCGAGCGAGCGAGCGGTCTGATAAACAAAGCTACCGAAAATCCGAATGACTGAGAGTCTGCGTTATGTCTCTTGGGCGATTAAAAGTCCAAGCTTGGCATCTACAGAATGATCGTCGAAAAATAGGCCCTCCTGATCTATAGGCATCTCAGATTTCTTGCTTTCAAGAATAACAGAAAACCCGCAGTCGCTGAAGATGTCTCTAACCCTCTTTAGAAAGACATGATGTTCATTGTTTTTTATTTGACGTAAATTCTTTTTGACTGTAGATCAAGAGACAAGAGAAATCTCATCTCGAAAGATTATGTGGAGAACGAAAAGAAAACAGAATGAGGACCTGGGAAACTTATACAAGTGTGACTAACGCACCATTGCAGGAGTGGAAATGCTCTCCAGAATGAGACTGTTCCACTGGTAGAATCACCCGATGAAAGCCAGAACTCATAAATGCAGCCTAGACATCATCCTCCTCCCTCATCTTTTAGTTATGTTTCTCATTATCCTCTTTCAGATAGCTTACCCTTGAATAAAAACAAGAAAATGATTTAGGTGGAAGACATGAATATAATCAATTGCAAAGCGGCTATGTTTTTGGAGAGAGGGAAATAACGATCTCTGGGTATGGAAACTCTACTTATCGTGACAGACAACAAGAGATTTAAAATGTCAGATGCATTCTAGACAACACCGCAAGAGATTTTTTCTTTTTCCAATTCTTAACTGAGAGGCAAACCAATAAAACTCTGCATTGGGTTTTACGCCCACAGTAATAGGTACTGCCAACCAAAATGAGTGGATATAACAGAATTTGAAATGAAAATAAGAACTAACCCATTATCAAATCGATAGATTTATTTTATTTTATTTTTGATGATGTTAGTAATAAGCACACATCTCAAATAGTCTAACATGTTAGCATACAAACAGCGGATATTTAGAAATGACTGAGATTCTGCATCGCGTAATATTTATGAATGTTATGCACAAAGATGTTTTTAATTAGTTTTCCTAACGTCATAAGTAGTACAGAAATTTTTCTCTCCATCTAACTCCAACTTGAGCGCTGCTACTTTTCAACTATCTCTACCATATAAGTCATCAGCAAATCGCCCTCATGGTTTCTTATTTATTCCCTACTACTAAAAAGTCGACTCTCGGCTCTAGTCACGCTGGGGTGACTATTTGGTGGCCTTCAAAGCCAGACTTTTATAGAAAGTCTTCTCCTTTTTCTTGCTAAAGATTTGTACTTTTCTGTAGAATAAAACTATGGAGATGGCTATTTGTCTGTCCGTCAGCAATTTTTCTGTCCGCCCTCAGATGTTGAAAACTACCGAGGTTAGAGGGTTGCAAATTGGTTGAAAGCTTCGTGGGCTGCGGCTGAGAGTTTCGTAGGCTGTACAGAAAGTTCCTTAGGTGGATATTTAACTTGTTTCTTTCGTCCTCAGAACTGATGGCCGTATGAAAGCATTTCCTGTGTGTGGATTGGGAAGGGAAATATCTGATGTTCTTGTCACATCTCTTTCTGTTCCTTTTGATGGTTCAACTTTTTCAATTGTGTTTCTTTTAAGTCGATCTTCAGTATCTGATATTTAAATCAAGGCCTTTTAGTACATTATTCTCAATTGTGATTTTTTTTATTTGTGAAAACCCAAGACAATTTTATTTAATTCATTGACCTATTACGTTGCTCAGCCAGTTTAAAAATGATGAAACGAACCATTTTTCCTTTCAAATTCACTCAATCAAGTTCTGTTATATTTAGCAGCAGTTATTAATATAAATTCAAAATCAAATGTCAACTTCTTGTGCATGTGAGGAATTAAGAAAATACTCTACGAAGAGGGATATTCAATGTGTTTGGAAAGAATCACGAAACCATTTCTTGGTCACAGGAAACGTATCTGAGGCACTACATTTACCAGACTTCCAAAATAACCGGGTCACTGACCTCATGATAGACTAGGCAAGAGATGATAAATATCGTAAAAAAAAAAAAGTGGTTTGTAGAGTTGGTTCCGTACTCAGATTTCGTCATTCTTCCTGTGGCCGACCGTAGGGGCCGATTACCTCAGTGAAAGTCCACCGTGCGAGTCTTAGGAGTTGCCGGCTCGTGTTTCTCAAACCAGTGCGTGACACGAACTCGAATAATTTTATTCGCTGGTTTTGTTTTCTTATACGTTTACTAATTTTTTGCGCTTCATTTTTATATATTCATAGCTCATTGGAGAGAGAGAGAGAGAGGTAATCTTATAATGTAATTAAACTCGTAGATAGAAAATATTAACTGTTATGGAACTGATAGGGTTATGAATCTTGAAATTTCTACCACGGTCCTGCACAATTTTAATACATTTTCTTAACCATCGCATTTTGGTTGCAAAAATACTATTGATAAGGAAATTTTGTCGTATCGGTCTTCTTTGATACCCACAACCCTTAGCAGCCGAAAGCCACTTTTACTTTCAACGCATGGACAATTGTTTCTTGTTGTTTGAGAGCAGTGGAGCAGGTTTATTCATTTCTACAACAAGATCATTTCTCTTGCACTTGAATTTCATGTTGTAAATGGCAAAGATCTCCCCTGCAGTTTTAATCTTTGTTATCCAGTGACATGTTTCGTTAGAATTCGTTGTTTAGAAAAATGGTCGCCACAGTTTAATTAAGAAATTCAGATCTGCCATTATGAAAGGGAACTAATAATAATTCTTTATTCTTAGACGTCAAAATGGGAAAAAGGACAAAAGTAGGATTTTGAATTAAGCGTGTATATTTTTGTACTATTAATTGCTATGTTGAAAAGCCGGGCCATTAATAACTATTAACACCATATTTTAGGAGACCTTCTGTTAGTATCATAGTATCATTTAATGCATTAGCTAAAATTTCCATTTTTAAACACTTTTTGTAATTATCGCTATTTCCAAAAAGTTTGCTGCAACACTCAACATCAACAATGCACGCCGAGTTGGAATCCGAGCGTTCATGGCAAACGTAGATGCAGTCCATTTCGTCGAACATCGTTCGGTCATCTCGGTAAGAGTGTGGAACTCCAGGAGTGATGGAGTTGCTGCCTACTTTACTTCTTACGTCCGGCTGGATAATGATGAAGTGAGACACGTGAGTGTCATTCACTATGGGAGGAAAATCCTTAGCTATGGTGAACCTCAGTTTAGGTGGAGTATTAGAAGGAAATTCGTTGTTCTTGGGGGGATTTTGAGGGATCTGGAGTCTATCAGTGACGCTGAATGTTTTCCTGATGTTTTTTCTAAATAATTGACGAAAGAACTCTCGGAGTGACTGGCTAAGGCTTGTAAGTCCTCAGATTTAATATTTAGAGGATGTGTTATTGAAAATGAGTCCTTTGATAATTCGGGAACATCAGGTGTAGAATCGGGAACAGTGACTGGGAAAACAGGGGTGATGCGAGTGAGCACAAATGGTGCAGCCAGCGGATAAGCTGCCCGCAGTAGGGTATCAGCACCTTGTGGAAGAGAATCAGTCCCAAAGGGAGAAGGATCAATTTGCAAAATAGGACGAACTTCTGCTGCCGTTGATGGGAGAATATTTTCGGCAGGTGATGGCATCTGAGACAACTTTGCTAAAGGCTTTTGTAACCGCGAGTCATCTGGATGCAAAGGAGAAAATCGTTTGCCCGTTTGGGTTAGCCACAAAAGTAGACGTGAACTCCTCTTGGGCCCTGGGAAGGCGAGATGAGTCTGAGAAATCAACAACCCTCGACCGAGAAAATCGCTCCCAATCCACATTTATGTAGGGGGAGTCGATTTGTAGCTCAGTCATATTCTGTAAGGGGTATCTGAGGGGAAGCAGGTAGAGGCTGAAGTTCGCTGGGAAATCGCCGTGTCGAGGAGATGGTGTAGAAACTGGATTTTGGAAATCCTCCGATATGAGACCACCTGAAACAATCGAAGTACACATTAAAAATCTGGCAGGGAAACGTAATGAGTGTATTTCGTTTAAAACTCGGTCATGCAGCAGATGTTTCAGTTTTAAGCATTTTGCATTTCAGGAAAATATTTTGAAAGTCAGACTTACTGTTATATAAGCATGATGATAATCAGCTTATATATAATATATATATATATATATATATATATATATATATATATATATATATATATATATATATATATATATATAAATGAGTTTTACCTCCCGGAAGGAAGTGTTTCATTTATTTACATTTAAATGACATTTAGGAATGTTCTCTGGAAATTCAAAAGCTTTCACAAGTAAAATACATAATGACAAATTTAAACCTTTAGCTCTATTTTATTAATTTTAACTAGGATATCAGATACTAAAGCTCACTCCACATAAAATCTTGATATTCGTGTTTATTTTCGTTTCATGTATAAGTAACACTCACCAAAATATCACCAGGACCTTCTTGTGACGTCGTCTATTGTTCAACCTTTGAGAGGAGTCACCTCCGTCCAAGATCCCTCGTCTCATTACAGTCGATGAAAAGCCTCAGTTTGTTCAATCTCTTTCATCGATACTTTCGTCTGTTGGTCGGTCGGTTTATCTCATGTCATTACCTGTCACGGACTTTCAAGTACAGAAGAGCCACAGAAGATTTGTTCCTACAAAGATAATTTACGTGATTTAATGAAAGGGAGGAGGGGCGTCCTTAGTCCTCGTAAAGAAAATAGATGGCCAGTGAACCATTATGTAGACGTGGGAACGATTAAAATCGTATTGCAATTAAGAAAAAAGTAATAGTAAATGAAAGAGGGCGATCGTTCTGTGGGCTTTTGTATTTCGAGTACAAGGTACATTGGATGTCAGAAGAACTGATGGCTTACAACACTGGATGAACTAAAAATGATGAGAAATTTGCATTAAGGAAGTAGACCACGCTCCTCTTTTGTCTCTTTAAGTCAGCTGGGGTTCTACTGTTTGATACCTATTTTACTGATATCCAGAATTTTACTGCCAATAATGAACGTGAGATAACTTACACTAGCGCACGTAAACACTCACACGTCTGTAACTTACCAGTATCTGAAACAATATGTTTTCCACAGCTCCCTACGAAGAGAGAAACCAGAAGGACAGTGGTGGGT
The DNA here is from genome assembly GCF_015104395.2 of Macrobrachium nipponense. NCBI lineage: Eukaryota > Metazoa > Arthropoda > Malacostraca > Decapoda > Palaemonidae > Macrobrachium > Macrobrachium nipponense. The sequence continues at coordinate 4,777,128 of NC_061089.1, read as the reverse complement.
GTCATCAGCACCTGAAGGGACGTAGTAAGTTTGACAAAGGCCATCATCGCTGGTCTTGGGATTCTCGCTGAATTCTGCCTGGAAAAGAAACACAGATGACTGATGCGCAAATTATGAGAAGACATGACGGTGTCTGATGAGCAGGCCACCTCAAAAGTACGAAGTTTGGACACATAACGAAGGACTCATGAGTCCTTCATTTACAATGATCAAGGAGTTTTGATACGGAAAGGATATTGCTCTGGTTTTTTTTTTTGTTTATATCGGTTAACCTGAATATTACATAGAGGCCAAGTTTTGAATTATGCAATTATGTACATCAAATAGCGATGAAACATACTATGTCTATGTATTACTGTGTGTAAGTCGCCAACTGTAGTTGACTGAATGCTGTAATGTAAGATTCCAATATCTGGTGTTTCTTATACGACAGAAGTATAAATGTAAGGTATGCATATTTTATTTGGAATGTGCGGACGTCTTTTATGTCAAACATGTATTAGTATCATTGCATTAAAATAGCACATCATGACAATCATCCCTGTTGCTTCAAATTCAGGACTAGGTAAGTTGGTTTGGTGCCTTATTATAACTTTGGCTCCTGCTGGTGTATCACTACACAGATGCTATGATTGAGTATTGGAACGATAACAGTATCAAGGACAGTTCTTCTGGTGCTGTAATTCACAGAAGCCATTGGCTTGTAAAAGAGAGGCGGCGTTATGTACGAGCTGTCGGGTATGTATAAGGAATTTAATATTGTCGTGTAAAAGTGCCATTACGGTATCACCAAACTTTATCGCTTCTGGTTCGTTAAGATATGGATTATTCATACAAAACAGTGACTCGGCCTACACTCCACCTCATCATTCCAAAACTCTCGAAACGTGAAGGACATTCTTTTTATGTAAAGCCACGTATCATTGGTATCGTTTCAACGTGGATTCTTTAAGAACACGTTTACCCTGTCTTGGTTGGCACATACTATGCAGATATGTGTTCATAGGTTTCTAGCGCAGGCCACTCGACTGGGAAGTGTCATTTAAATGCAGAATGAGATATACTTCCTATATCGACAGTTAAATTTTTTTTGTTTTTTGTTCAGACTGTGTAATACAGATACCACTACGAAAACGGGCTAGACAGTAAAAGGCATAAGGACTATAAGGCATGAAAGGATTATTAAGTAAAGAAGAGAAACTGATTAAAATGATTGTATGGTGGAGTAGGGGATCAATGTGAGGCAGATGAAAAACTGTCATGTAGTAGTGTTATTGTTGCTTCTTGACTCATCAAATTCATGATATGAAACTAAGGTTCTGAGTTGTCGAAGAGAGTTTCGCTTCAGGAACTGTAACTGAGCATATTCTGAAGTACATCAATATAAATAAAAGTCCATTACTCTCAAAGTATATATACCGTTTCATTTCACTTTTATGCTAAGACAAATCGGTACTTATACATCCCAGTATCACTATGAGGACTGCACAGCACAGGTTGCATTAAGTTTTACGGCTTCAAACTAAGAACACCTCTGTAACACGAAATCACGACTGTAACCCACGCCTCTGATTATCATTTCCACGGGAACTTTCGCTAAGTCGTTCATATACTCCAGATTTATTTTCTGAGAACGTGACCCTTGGCAGCATAATCCTCTGATCCCCGAATATCGTTGTGGTGACCATCTGGTGCGTGCTTCAGATGGCAAAGGCCGTCTCTTTCCTAACAAAATCCGGCGTCACTTGAAAACCTATAGGCAACAGTTTCAGGCAGTTTTCTGCTCATACCATAATACGAAGGTTGCAAGCCGTTTTCCAGATACCTAAAACAGCTGTTGGCAAACATGACAGCATATTTTACAAACTTTGAACAAGGTTCATCGTTGGAAAACCAGTTCAGGGTTCACGAGTATTTCTTTTTAAATCTCTGATTTTCCCGTAACAGGTTTCCAGATGTTCTCTTTCTTCTACTTTACAATTATGGTTCTACTTTGGTATTTATGCAGTTTTCTAAGTTTTTAAGTAATTTCTGCTTGTTCTTCGTACTACTGTATTCGCCCTACAGTTCATCAATAATTCACGTTTGATACAGATGCCCTGTATGTTATTATATTTGAATATATAAAGTAAACAAGGCTAATTGTGTGGAAATCTACAATAATCAAGTTTTGTAGGTAAGTAAGGAGCGACACATTTGTTGGCGAATGCAAAATACTTCGACAGCTTTTAACCGTTCAAGTTTTCTTCTACTGACCAGCAGGCTAACCGGAACTTCGAGAAACCATCAGATGTGCTCACATTCTCCTACGACTTCAGCTAGTCTAATATGATCACTTCCTTTACTTAACTTGAGGCTACACCATCGCAGACTAAATCAGACACAAAATGTCTTTTTCTTACGAATAACCATTTCAGGTTTATATTAACTGCATGATCACCATTTGTTAGTTTGTTCGATAGCTGGTGCGGTTTACACCTCGCATTTCGGTATTTCCTAGGTGCGTTAATTAATGTCATACGGTCATGAAGTTATCACTCATCGAGTTCTGTCCACACGTACAAAACTTTATATATATATATATATATATATATATATATATATATATATATATATATATATATATATGTGTGTGTGTGTGTGTGTGTGTGTGTGTGTGTGTGTGTGTGTATGTGTGTTTGGCTATATCTTAGTATGTTCATAATGAAAAAAACCAACAGTATTTTAACGTGTTAATATCAACATTTCAAAGATCAGAGAATATACAGTTATATAACAATAAAAGAAAAATGCGAATCAAAATATTTATCAGTAAAGATAATCACTAATCGACAAAGAAACGAGTACCCCAAAACGTACCCGGAGCTGCACGAAATCGTTTTACGTCAATCTTTGCACCGTGATATTCCATCTAAGGCAGCATTCCTTACCTTATTTACTCGGTTGCTTTATTCCATGAGACAGGATATGGGACCACATACACACACACTGAATCCAGACTGCGATTAAAATGTCGAGTCTCGAGCATCGACCAAAGTCATCGCCGTTCCAAAGCACCTGGAACAGACAGCGGCCGCATTCACTCTCACTTTCGGCCAGACTCGCTGTGGGAGCGACCGAGGCAGATAAGAGGGTCAGTTGGCCAGGTCGGTTTACGGTAGGTGGAACCCAAGGCTTGGTGGAACCCAAGACGGAACTTGGTAGGCACTGAACCCTTTCACTGCCAGTTGCCACTCGTTCATTATTGCCTTTGATTACGTTCGTTCAAATTTGCAATTCGGAACAAGGACGCAGCCACGTGGTCTCGCGATGAAAAATAATGGAATGTGTAGAAAAATGGCTGATATGTAATAAACTTTGCCTTATTCGGTAATGGTCGCTGGATTGATTTGTTCTCAAAACGAAATTGCAATGACAAAAGACGCAAATGATTAAATACGTGACAGTATTCCAGAAGTGAATGGAAGCAATAACTTTTCTGATAATGAGATCTCAAATTACAGCTCACTCTGACGCGCACAGCCACACGAACTCACACTCAACGGTCTCAGTGCAGAGAAGAAAAGTACTTCCTCAAATGGGATAGGGCGAGCGTCAAGTCCAGAGACGGTTGGACCGTTCTGTTTTCACGACTGAGTT
>NC_061089.1:4748489-4768489 GCF_015104395.2 Macrobrachium nipponense | reverse complement strand
GGAGGGATTTAGGCAAAAGTTTTAGACGTACATAAAATTTTAATTTCTCTGGACAATATACGACACATATTTGTTGATTGAGGGCATAACCTTTTCTTGTATACAGGAAAATTTGGTATACGGGAAACAAGAGCACAAGGGTACATTGGATCCGTGAGCTGTATGGAGCGCTTTTTGGTAATTATCGATGATCACCAAGTCATTTATTTGCTGTCGTATAAATTTACGTTAATGGTATAATGAAAATGAAAGCATAAGAGGGTTAAATATGTAATCACTCAGAATGCAAAAAAGTAGCGCAAAGTAAAAATCTAAGAAATACAACATGAAATTTTTTAAAAGTCTACATTATAGACGTCATGTACGAAAAAGAAATAAATCAATGTTTACAGTTGTGTAACTAAGGTGGGGTGGGTTGGGAAGAGGAGGCGGCGTTGGTGGGGGTCCGCCCAGGGCGGCACTCTGGCATCTTTTGAACAGGTCTGATCTGGCAAGTCAAAGATTGATTTTTAAATATGTCCCAAGGAATTTGATCCTGTTTTCTGTAATACCAGTTTATTACATTTTAAATGGCTTGAATTCTGTGGAAGCATTTCAGGCCAAGGGCTGGGATATGTCATCACTTTCATAGATGTCTGTCAGGGAGATACAGCTGTAGCCCAGGTACTTTGCATGGTGTGATCCGATATTGTATTAATACCCCACAGGAATAAGCAGTAACTATTCCCCATGTATTCTTTTGAAGTATATATGTCTTTGTTCCTTCTACAGGGCGTCATGTTTCATCCCGTGAAAAATATGAGATGTAATATCGGCTAACGCTAGATTTTGCTGTTGTGGTTACTTGGAAACAGTAAATGAGCATAAATTTATATTTTTCCGTTGTCTAGTATATAACAGTTTTGCAAATCTACTGTTTCTAAAAAAATAATAAAGAATGAAAAATATGCGTGATATTGGACAGTTCCTATTTTTTTCCTGTGGGTTCTACAAAATTTAACGCAGCGTATTTATTCAGACAGATGGGTCTAGTTTCTCGTCCCACAAGGTGCTTGTCCTTGGCTATTCCTTCCCATTATCGTGTACAGCTTCAAACTGCACGTTCCTGACCTAGCTTTCCCTTGCTAACCTGCTTACGTAGAATGGGGGTTGTATCCGGACCCCTTTAGAAGCTCCTCGAATGTCATTTGTCCTTACAGTCAATAAATGTAACCAGATCTAACCTTACCTTACTATAGTAGATTCATATCAACCGTGCATCTGAGTGTCTAGGCCTGTCCCTTACGACTCTCCTGATTGGCTGTTGATAAGCTAATCACAGGGCTGGAAACTCTCAGTCTCGCTCAAGAGTTCACATAGGCTGGATGTATGTTCTTGACTCTCTTTCAAAAATGATAACTTTCATTACACCTCAGTTTTACCTACAGAAAAGGAGTGTTCCCGAATTTCATCACTAAACATGAAATTCTAAATATAAAATATATTCTTTCATTCCTTACGTGAGATCCCAGTGCATTCATCATTTATCATCTTGTGTTTCATATAGTTTTGTAGCTTAAATGTATTGAAAGACAATGCTACCAAAAAAATTATTGGTAGGGCTATCAATATGGATATAACAAGCAAAAGATTAAGAATATTAATCTCTCTCTCTTATCTTAGTGTAGTCAGGTGTTGCTCACGTTATCAATCGATGACGTCATCATCATGATCACGACCCCTCATGAAGAAGTCTTATCGGGGGAAAAGAATATTAAGACTTCATTATCGTCACTATCATTAACACCATCATCCTTTCATATCCTATAGTGGAAATCTCTATATGAAAAAATCGTTACTTAGATATTGATACATTAAGGAGGAAATTCATTCATCACAGATTTTTCTTTCCTACATTCAGTCCTCCTATATCCCTTTTATTATATATTACGATTTTCTTCATAATTCTTATATCATCCCTTAAACGCCGACTGGACGTATTTTACGTCGACATTTTTTCTCTCGGGTGCCGACTGGACGTATTTTACGTCGACATACAAAAGTTTTTTAAAGATTCGCGGAAAAATACTTTTAGGCCTACCAGCCAAAAACTCTTGAATCACGCGCCTTGGGGGATGCTGGGAGTTCACGGATCAAGGTGTTGTTTTTTGTTTACAATCGTTACGCAGGCGCGCAAGCGCGAATTTCTTTCTTGCCGCACTAAAAGTATCTGTGACACATCTCGGAAATTATTTCGTCACTTTGACATAATTTTTTACCATTTTAAATTAGCCGTTACATGAACTATTATATATGAAAATGTGCGCATTTTTATGTAAAATGCAACAAAAAATACTCATGATTGTAGCTTTTATCAGTTTTGAGATATTTTCATATAAATAACGATAAGTGCCAAAATTTCAACCTTCGGTCAACTTTGACTCTACCGAAATGGTCGAAAAACGCAATTGTAAGCTAAAACTCTTATACTTTAGTAATATTCAATCATTTAACTTAATTTTGCAACTAATTGGAAGTCTCTAGCACAATATTTCGATTTATGGTGAATTTATGAAAAAACTTTTTCCTTACGTCCGCGCGGTAACTCTTCCGAAAATAATCATACATGCGATTGTGGTAATGTTTGCACCATTTTAAATTAGCCGTTACAGAAAGTTTTATTATATGAAAATGTGCGCAATTTCATGCACAATACAACTAAAAACAACCCATGGTTGTAGCTTCTATCAATTTTGAAATATTTTCATATAAAAAAATGATAAGTGACAAATTTTCAACCTTCGGTCAATTTTGACTCTACCGAAATGGTCGAAAAATGCAATTGGTTTTAAGCTAAAACGCTTATATTCTAGTAATATTCAAGCATTTACCTTCATTTTGCAACAAATTGGAAGTCTTTAGCACAAATATTTCGATTTATGGTGAATTTATGAAAAAAATAACATTTTCTTTACGTCCGCGCGGTAACTCTTCCGAAAAAATCATACGTGCGATTGTGGTAATGTTTGCACCATTTTAAATTAGCCGTTTTTTTACATACCGTTTTATATATGAAAATGTGCGCAATTTAATTTGTATAATACAACAAAAAATAGTTGAAGGTTTGTAGCTTTTCTTATTTTCGAAATATTTGCATATAAATCACGATAAATAGAAAAAAAACCACGTTCGGTCAAATTTGACTCTACGAAATGGTCGAAAAACGCAATTGTAAGATAAAAATCTTACAGTATAGTAATATTCAGTCATTTATCTTCATCGTGAAACAAATTCGAAGTCTCTAGCACAATATTTAAATTCATGGTGAATTTTTAAAAAAAACTTTCCTTCCCTCCGCGCGCGGATTCTCCGCCACAAATCTCCGAAATGCGTAAGTCCCATTCTCGGAATATTTGCTCCGTTTCATATTAGGCATTTCATAGAGTTTTATATATGAAAATGTGCGCAATTTCATGTAGAATAAAACAAAAAATATTTGAAAGTTGTAGCTTTTTTTATTTCCGAAATAATTGCATATAAAAAATATATATAAAAAAATTCGACATTCGGTCAACTTTAACTCGTCAGATATGGTCGAAAACTGCATTTGTAAGCTAATATTCTTACAGTATAGTAATATTCAATCATTTGTCTTCATTTTGAAAGAAATTGGAAGTCTCTAGGACAATATTTAGATTTATGGTGAATTTTTGAAAAAAATATGTGTTTACGTCTGCGCGTTACGAATTCATGCATTATTTTGTGATAATATTTTCTCTGTGTTGCTTTTATCGTTTTACAATTTGTTATATACCAAAATGATCGCAATTTAGTGTACATTACAACGAAAAAAAAGTAACTTGTTACCTTCAACCGTTTTGCGCACAGCGCGATTTGAATACAATTATATATGAAATTTCGTTTTTGCGCTATCATATATCGCATTATTTATATATGATAATGATAATTTTTTTCATTTCTGATGGTTGCATACTAAACTTCAGGCAATGACAAAAAAGGAGCCAAAAATGAACTCTTAATCTTCAAAACTAAGCGCGCTATGAATTTTTGAAAAAAATATTTTTTTCCGCTCCCGCGCTCACTCTGAAACGTCTCCGGCACACGGGAGACATTTTTTTTTTTTACCGCTTCGGCGTTTAAGGGTCATTATAATCCTTAAATCATTGGCCTGAAGACGTTTAGTGATGAAATTCAGAGACACTCATTTTCTGCAGGTAAAACTGAGGTGTAATGAAAGTTATAATTTTTGAAAAAGAGGCGGGAACATATATCCTGTGATTGGCTTATCAACAGCCAATCAGGAGCGTCGTCAGGGACAGGCCTAGGCATCAGATGCACGGCTGATGGGAATCTATTATAAAACCATCATTACAATAACATGCAAGGGGCGTCGCCCACAGAACCACCCCCACCCCCGGTTTGATCGTCCCGGGCCCCTCAGATGGTACCCTTACTTAACCCATTGAATGAGAGACTCATGGTATCGCTTGAACAACACTAAAAGAACAGATACCCATTGTCTTATCTAACTCAAAATCAGCAGGACCCAAATCCTTGAGTTTTGATTTCTTTTTTGTTTTACTGGTGGCAGTTGGGGAGGGTTGGGTCATGAGTGTGTTGCCGTAGGTGGACGGACGATATTAGGTCTCTGGAATGGGTTGTCAGGCGACTTTTGATAGACGAGACAAAAACAGTTGAAGCGCCAAGACCGCCCAAAATTTACTGTCTCCAATACCATGAACTCTTACATGTAGGTACCACTCATAAAATCCAAGCGTTCTAAGGTCGATCTTTCCATTTTTGCTGCTGTATTCAACTGTCCAAACGACTGCGGTAGCAGGTGCGTTGCTTGCCATCTAAGCGTTCTGATTTGTTCAATTAAAACTCGCACAGGTCTTAGATATTACCCAGGTCGACCTATGATTGTGATTGTTTATATTCATTTCACCCAATTTGTTCTGGTTAAAGTTTCATAAAAAAAACTATGAATTATGGATTTATGTTGCTGAATTAAAAATGTTCAACTGAAAAAAGAAAAAAGGAATGTGAAGGAAATTTCATGTCAAAGTACATCATTCAGCAAAGTCACTTCTTCAGATATTTTGAATCATTAGTCAGAGACAGATTGTGACAAGAACTGTGAAATTTAATGGGGACGAGGAGTAAGTCTTTGGATTTAGGTGATTTGTTCAAAAGACAGTGTTTTAAGCCTCTGCCTTATATTGTAGCGTATTTCCCAGATGAGAAAAACCTCTTCAGTTCTTGTGAGTGTGAATTCATTTTTTCAAAATTCCATTTCATATTTATTTATTGTGGCATACCTAATCATTCGAAAAACACCAATAAATACCACAAGAAACGCATTTTAATGCTTAATTAAATTATATGGAACTTGTCAAAAATTGCCATTTATTCCCCTTGAATAAAATTTCCTAGTTTTTTATGAGTACTTGTTTTGAATAAAATTTCTCAGTTTCTATGGAAATACGTTATATGATTATTTGCTCCACAGAAGTAGTTTTATTAAATTAACTATAGCAATGAGTTGGTATAAATTAGTACAGTGATATTCAAAGTAATAAACCACTTTTTTGCATATTTTGTCCATCTCTATATAATTAGATGACGTATAATTACAGTGTTGTCAAACTTCTTCCTGTGGAGACTATAATATATATATATAGATATATATATATATATATATATATATTATAATATATATATATATATATTATTTTCTTATTGTAAGGGCACATGCAGTAATTTATGCTTGCCTTTTGGACGAAACCTTTTTTTTGTATGTTGGGTTACGATTAAAGCACTTGGTTTGTTTTTTAAAACTGATGTTTGTTACGTAACCTGTAATTTATGTATAGTGACAACTGTGTTATGCAATATACTCCTCCCGAGTTTTCTTCTAGGGTGGAAAGGTGAAGCTCTCTGATTGTAGCATCTGACTCCACGAAGGCAAGTAAAAGAAGATATTCTTGTAGAATTCAGCCACATCACCTCGTGAATCGTCGTCGCCATTGCAGTAACTTCTTCATTAGGATATTCTGAGATCCTGTTTGCCATTTAAGTTTTATTTCTATCGAAGTAACGTAACGTTTTATTAATAATTTTTGCAGTAATGTGTTAGTTTTCTTGCTTCTTTACGTAATTTGAATAATTGTACTGTTCTTTAAATATTAATTATATGTATTAAACCTTTAAATGCGTCTTTGTGAACCCGTGTGGCATCACCCAAAAAGAATTGGTGCAGGAAATACAGTTGATTGTTTCTTAACTGCACTTTTGTTGAATAAAATGCAAGGTTTCTTGACTTTAAGTAAGTTACTAAACTCCTCAGCAATGTAACTTGGTCTCATTCAAAGCTAGTGCAGGAGGGCTTAAGGTTGAATGAAATCGTACCGAATGTGGCCCTAAAATTCAGTTTAGTTTCACCACAGAACTAATAGAATTTTACAGTTGGTCTTTTGCAATTTTATAATCTCTATGCAACTCGAAAACGGCATAACACTGTATTTTCTTATAAGGAAATCAATGTGAACCCTCGTGTTCTTTATTAGAAATGAATTAAAATACCGAGGAAGCTCTTACATTCACAATATTTAGTTTTCTATTATGAAATGACGTTCATAGAAAACGACAAACTGTATTGTGTAACAATATGGCTTCCATGGACGATTGCTGCAACGGAGAAAAACTAAGCTTTGATCAAACTGTTAGATAAGACTTTTGGCTTGATCAGTCTTCAGTTTAGTGTCCTGATAGAAAAATAAAATATATTCTTAAGAATCATACAAATGAAGTTGAAAGCAGCAGATATGATAGTGAAAGTTTCAAATGAAAGTGAAAATATTTTTATTCTCCTGAACAATATTAAAAGATAGCTCAGCGCTCCACAATCACACCTAATAGAAATATCTTCTTTAAAGAGGTTTTCTTCTAAAAAGGTAAATAATTTTCATTTAGATTAATATGTGTTGCTTAGACGGAATCCAGAGAACCACGTACACCAGACCTCTTATGCCCTTCTTTACTTTTATCCTTTTCGTGGTCAGATCAGTTAACGTGACCTCGCCATAATTATGGGATGATGCAAGTTTTGTTTCCCGCTACCGAACATCATAGCTGCTTCGTTGTAGTGACAAGCGATAATATATATATATATATATATATATATATATATATATATATATATATATATATATATATATATATATATAGCACGGAAAGAAGCACGTACTTGAGAGTATCCTTAAATCCACGGTAGAAAGTAACGTGAAACAGGGACTTGGAACAAGTACTTTCGTAGTAGCTTTATTGTACATTTTCAAGTTCACAATGACTATAAAAGAAGTTGACAGCCCTTATAATTATACAAAAACAGAAAGAGGGGGCGGGGTTACAGTAACCCCACCCCCTCTTTCTGTTTTTGCATATAAAGAGCTGTCAACTTCTTTCTTAGTCATTGTGAACTTGAAAATGTAGAGTAAACTACGAAAGTGCTTGTTACAGGTCCCTGTTTCACTTTTCTTTCTACCGTGGATTTAAGGATATATATATAAACGCTGAATTCGAGAAAATAAGAGGGCATTGTGGCTATTACAATTGCATATGTAACTGGTAAAAATTGACCAGAAAGTTCAACACACACACATATATACAGAGTATAATATATATATATATATATATATATATATATATATATATATATATATATATATATATATATATACATTCGAGCTACAAATGTTCTTTAATATCTAATTCGCTCTACCTCGGAATTGATATGTTTTCATATATGTACCGAGGGGAATTTTTTAGTTGATAATAATTTCGTACCCCCATGGGATCGAACCACCGTCCAGTTGGACGGGGAACGGGGAGAAAAAAAAAAAAAAAAAATTCCCCCTCGGTACATATATGAAAATATATCAATTCCAAGGTAGAGTGAATTAGATATTAAAGGACATTTGTAGCTCGAATGATTTATATGAATCACGGTGATGTGATAAATATTCATATATATATATATATATTTATATATATATATATATATATATATATATATATATATATATATATATATATATATATATATATATATATATATATATATATATATATATATATATATATATATATATATATATATATAATATATATATGAATATTTATCACATCACCATGATTCATATAAATCATTCGAGCTACAAATGTCCTTTAATATCTAATTCACTCTACCTTGGAATTGATATACGTATAATCTTCTTCCTCCTTTGCATCTATAGCGGTCAAGGCGTGTCTGTTCATGTGACTGATGAGGGACTCTCTTGCTGGAGTGCAATTGCCCAAGACACTGAGCCATTGGAGGAACGAAGATGACTGGCAAGAGCATAGGAAGAGTTTGTGGCACAAAGTGTGCGCTCCAGCTCAGCTAATTACTGCAAAACTGGGACAAGGCACTCTCAGGGCTGGGCAAAAGAATGAAAAATATCGCACTCGCTGGATCCGCGCTTTGCAAGGGCAAATATAAATGTTGGTAGGGCGATTTACCTGAAAGCTAGCCATTTTCCAACTCACTTTTGGCCCGGAGTGCTTTATCATTGGTGAGGTCACATCAACGAAGTGCCATCAGGTTTCCTGTCACTTTTATTACAAAATATCTTCACATCTTTACTATGGCATAGTATCCAAAATATGAGCTGGATAACATACGTCCCTACTTATTTTCTGATCTGTAGTTCGTTAGCCAGGAACTCAAGACTTTCAATACGCAATCCTCGCAGGGACATAGAATACAGTGCACAGATTTCTATACTGATATGATGTCATGAAAAAAAGGTGGAACCCTATCTTCAGCTTACTCGGGATGCGGGCAAGATTTTCCCCTCATGCATAAGTTGTCAACATTATATTCCTATCATTTAATGTATATTAAAGTGTGCTAATATCTGCAGTCAGATAGAGCCTTGTTTCACCAACAAAAAGTTAAACAAACACGATATATTTGATTAGAAATAATTTTTCTGTGCTGTTTAAATGCACATAATTTATTTTCTACATTGTTTTCATTCTAATAAATAATTATAAAACATCCTATCTTAAAATTCCTGTACCTTTAACTCAATGCGAAACACCTTTTTCATACTTTTCAGGCTCTCCATAGACCTTTCCTACCCCCTGACAAGAACAACAACAAAGTAGTTTGTAGGTTTACTCCCCAAGTAAGCAATAATGCACACAAGTTAAATTGTTTATTGATTTTTATATAGAGAGCTACTAGACTTATACAAAAACTGTTCACAACTGATTGTCGACAAAATAAACTGCAGGATTTACGCCATCAAAACTCCCATCTAGTCGTTTTAACATATTAGTAGTAATTGCGATTACTGGAACGCGTAGGTTTGTTCAGTTCTCCGTAAACGTGGAAGTATACATGGAGGTTCTGAATAGAATATTGTTGATGTCATTTCGTTGCAACATGTCCGTTTCTGTAAAGTGTACAGTGGGTTGTACTTTTATTTAACAAGAGGTTTGGCACTAGAGAACTCAGTTGAGGAGATATCTTTGTAAATCTGGAATTTCAGCAAGTGTGTCTCCGAACTAGAAAGCCGGTTGATGGCCGAATCTGTGCAGATCGACTAAGTTACCACACCGTCATTTCTATCGTTTCTAATCGAGGCCATCCTCTGTTTTGTGAGGACATGTAACATGTCCAGAGATAGAGCAGTATACGATCACTTGTTTGAGACTTAATGCAAGTAAGTTTGTTGAATTTTAGGCCTTTTTTTGTGTGTTTGTGTGTGTGTGTGTGTTGTCAAGGGACCCACACTCGGTCCAGAATTCTTCCCTTCTGTATATATATAGAGCTACTTTTTGGTGGCGAGGTTTACCTGTGAAATGTAAAGGCACTGAGTATCTCAGTATAATCCCTTTTTGACCGGAAGAGATTACTGTCCACTTTGTTTATTTTGTATTATGTCTCTTTGTTGTATATTTTTTGTCAATAAAATAACTAACTAACAATGTGGAAATTGGTTGGTTTCAATTTCGGAAGTTAACGTAAAATATACATAGCGGGTCGATTTTCTATTGCTATAGTTTATTTATGTAAGAAAATTTTAAAATACCCTCGTGTTTGTATTGTTGCCACCTGTTATCTCGACAACTGATAGTAGTCATAGCTATATATATGTAAAAGGAGGAATGTACAGATTCATCATTTTTAACTTCCCATGGAGACTGAGTGTCCGAGCGACAGCTTAAGCATGCTGATGAGTCTTTTTTGGGTGGTGTGATGTTAAAGTTCCTTACCTACCAAGCATAATCAGTGACATGATAGCTTGTCCAAGGTGCCTTTGAAAACTGGCTGCAACCAGTTACCTGGGGCATTGACGAAGAGTGTGAATTCATGTGTACATGTACAAGCTATGTCCGTTCTTAATGGCATGTATTAGCCAGAACAATGGAGACAGTTACGGGGAGAAAAGGCAGAATACCAGGATGGCTCTGCAATGTTTTTTCTGTTTTGTGAAAAGTGTGTGTTATTCCAAGCTGCAATGGGTAAGAGTTATTGTGATTTAGCCAAAGTTGTGGCTTGTCTGTTTTTGACATTTGTAAAGATGTTCTATTTCATTTTGTCTTTTGACTTTGTCTTTACAATTGTGTGTACTTATTAGTATGTCCCTCCTGTCTTTTAAACAGGCGGATCTAGTAAGGGGGGCTGTGTCCTGTGTGGAGGGAACTATAGTATTTTGGAGAAGAGATAATTGGTGTTTGACTATTACTGATTAAGACTATTATTTACCGGGGGGTTATCTGAGTTAATTGATCTATGTGTTATCAATTCTATTGATTATCCTGTAAGAATCTGAGTTATTCAGTTAGTACTTTACTTTGAATAAACATATATTTTTGTAGTTCCGACTCTAATTTGGTGGCCTTAGATAATGGAGCGGAGGTTGAGAGAGAGAGAGAGAGAGAGAGAGAGAGAGAGAGAGAGAGAGGGCTATTGCCAGTGATCGCCTTGGAGAGAAAAGAGGAGAGAGAGAAGGAGGAGAGAAGAGAGGAGTGGAAGAAGTTAATGTGTTACCAGACAAGGTATTACCAGTTAAGCCTTTCGCTCTCGGCCTAACGTTACCTATGTGAATAATGGGCGGTGCTCCCGTTGTTAGATATATATATATATATATATATATATATATATATATATATATTATATATATATATATAATATATATATATAGATATATATATATATATATATATATATATATATATATATATATATATATATATATATATATATATATCTAACAACGGGAGCACCGCCCCATTATTCACATAGGTAACGTTAGGCCGAGAGCGAAAGGCTTACTGGTAATACCTTGTCTGGTAACACATTCTTCTCTCTCTCTCTCTCTCTCTCTCAAGGCGATCACTGGCAATAGCCCTCTCTCTCTCTTTCTCTCTCTCTCTCTCTCTCTCTCTCTCTCAACCTCCGCTCCATTATCTAAGGCCACCAAATTAGAGTCGGAACTACAAAAATATACGTTTATTCAAAGTAAAGTACTAACTGAATAACTCAGATTCTTACAGGATAATCAATAGAATGATAACTCATAGATCAATTAACTCAGATAACCCCCCGGTAAATAATAGTCTTAATCAGTAATAGTCAAACACCAATTATCTAAATGTTATCAGAATAGGCCAGCTCAATATTGGGTCTATGACAGGAAGAGGAAGAGAGTTGGCGGAATTGATGAGGATAAAGAGAGTGGATATTTTGTGTGTGCAGGAAACTCGATGGAAGGGGGGTAATAAAGCTAAAGAACTGGGGGGGGGATGGCTACAAGCTAATCTATAGTGGAGCAAATGAGCAGGGTAGGAATGGCGTTGGTGTAGTGTTGTCGGGGGAAATGAAGAATGCAGTGACGGAAGTGAGTAGAAAGAATGATCGCATTATGAGAGTGAAGATATGTTTATGGAGGGGGAAACAATGAACATCATTAGCGCTTATGCTCCACAAGTGGGCTGCACAGAGGAAGAAAAGAGCCGTTTTTTGGAACGAAATGAGTGAGGTAAACGCGAAGAACTGGAAGAGCAGGAGAGGACTGTAGTGGGGCAGACTTTAATGGGACATGTCGGGAAATGAAAAGGATGTAATTGAACGTGTGCATGGTAGGACATTGGGATTGGGGAGAGCAAACCCAGAAGGAGGAGAGTATAATGGACTTTGCCGTGTCCTTTGATATGGCAATAGTGAACACATTCTTCAAAAAGAAGAGGGAGCACTGATAACATACAGGAGTGGCGGTAGGTGCACACAAATAGATTACCTCCTTTACAATAGATCAAGGCTGTGGAAGTTAGGAATTGTAAAAGTTATCCCAGGTGACCACGTGGCCCCCCAACATAGGCTCCTTTGTATGGATTAAGGATGAAAAGAGAAAAGAAAACGAAAACGAATGGGGTAAAGAAAATCAAGTGGTATAAATTGTTAGGGAGGGAGAATGATAAGAAGAGAGAGTTCAAGAGAAGAGTGCTGGGAGAGGTTGATACTGGGAATTGAAGATGTGGGAGAATGGTGGAGGCATAATGCATCAGTGATTAGAAGACATGGAAAGGAGATACTAGGGGAAACATCTGGAATAGTATGGGAGGAAAAGGAGAGCTGGTGGTGGGGAGAAGAGGTGGGGGAAGTGGTGAAGGGTAAAAGGGAGGCAAAGAAGAGATTTGAAGAGTCACAGCTGCAGGAGGACAGAGAAAGATTAAGAGAAAGAAACAAAGAAGTAAAAAGGGTGGTAGCTCAAGCTAAGGCAAGGGAATATGAGGAGGTTTATAATGAACTGGAAACCAAAGGAAGGGTTGAGTAAGATGCTCAAACTGTCAAAAGTAAGAAATAAAAGAACAAAGGACATCACCCATATTAAGCAAATGAAAGATAGGAATGGTACGGTCATAAAAAAGGAAGAAGACATCCTGAAAAGATGGAAAGAGTATTTCGAACAACTGCTAAATGAAGAAAATGAAAGACTTGTAAGAGAGGATGGACAAGTAAACATGGGAATGGTAATGGGGGATATCTAGGGATGAAGTGATACGAGCCTCAAAAAGAATGAGGAATGGGAGGGCAACAGGACCTGACTTTAATCCCAGTCGAAGTTTTGGAAAAGTCCTTAGGAGAGGAAGGGGTAGACATCTTGTATGATCTGATGGTTAAAAATATCTTCGAACAGGAAAAGATACCAGAAGAATGGCGGGAAAGCATATTGATACCTATATTTAAAGGTAAAGGTGATGTCCAGGAAATGCAGTAATTATAGAGGTATAAAAACTAATGTCTCACACGTTGAAGATTTGGGAAAGAATAATAGATAGCAGGCTGAGAGAGGAAGTTAGAATAGGAAGGAACAGTTAGGATTTATGAAGGGAAGCGGCACAACGGATGGAATATTTTGCATAAGGCAGCTAATGGAGAAATTCAGAGAAAAACAACGAGACCTGCATTTGGTATTCATAGACCTTGAAAAGGCCTATGACAGAGTGCCAAGGCAAGAAATATGGAGATGTTTGAGGGAGAAGATGGTGCCGGAAAAGTATGTCAGAATTATTCAATTTTTTTTTTTTGAGATGTACAGGAATGTGTATCTAGAGTGAGGAGTAGTGTTGAGACGGATGGATTTGAGATAGGAGTGGGACTACACCAGGGGTCAGCACTTAGCCCATTCATCTTCAGCATCGTGATGGATGTAATGACCAGGGATGTTAGAGAAGCAGTGCCATGGTGCATATTATACGCTGATGACATTGTGTTGTGTTCAGAGGTGTTCAGAGGGGAAGGAGGAGTTGGAGGGAGGTTGGAGAGGGTGGAGAGCCAGCACTTGAGGAGAGAGGACAATGAGAATAAGCACATCAAAAACCGAATATATGTGTTCTAGTATTACTGAGGATGGTGGAAGTAGCATAAGAAAAAAAATGGATGGGGGGTGGGGAAGAAATAGAGAAAGTACAGAAGTTCAAGTACTTAGGGTCCGTATTAGAGGATAGTAGAAGCATGAACAAAGAGGTGAGACACCGAATTCAGGCAGGATGGAATAACTGGAGGGCTGCATCAGGGTACTCTGTGACAAGAAGGTCCCTCTGAAATTGAAAGGAAAGTTCCATAGGACGGTGGTCAGACCAGCAATGTTATATGGCGAACAGAAAACAGGAAGTATGAGGAAAACAGAGGAGAAGAAGATGGATGTAGCAGAAATGAGAATGTTGAGATGGATGTCGGGAGTAACAAGGGAAGATAGGATTAGAAATGAGTATATAAGAGGATCGACAAAAGTAGCTGAAATATCGAAGAAAATACAGGAAGGAAGGCTTCGATGGTATGGGACACCTGTTACGAAGGGAGGAACATCATGTTGGAAGACATACGATGGAAATGGAAGTGCGGGGTAGAAGGAAGAAGGGAAGACCAAGAAAGAGATGGCGTGATTGTGTAAGGGAAGATATGGAATTGAAAGGTATAAATGAGAACGAGGCACAAGACAGAAATCGATGGAGACGACTCATTCGCAATGGCGACCCCATATAAAAATGGGTTTAAGCTAGGAAGAAGAAGTCAAACACCAATTATCTCTTCTCCAAAATACTATAGTTCCCTCCACACAGGACACAGCCCCCCTTACTAGATCCGCCTGTTTAAAAGACAGGAGGGACATACTAATAAGTACACACAATTGTAAAGACAAAGTCAAAAGACTAAATGAAATAGAACATCTTTACAAAATGTCAAAAACAGACAAGCCACAACTTTGGCTAAATCACAATAACTCTTACCCATTGCAGCTTGGAATAACACACACTTTTCACAAAACAGAAAAAACATTGCAGAGCCATCCTGGTATTCTGCCTTTTCTCCCCGTAACTGTCTCCATTGTTCTGGCTAATACATGCCATTAAGAACGGACATAGCTTGTACATGTACACATGAATTCACACTCTTCGTCAATGCCCCAGGTAACTGGTTGCAGCCAGTTTTCAAAGGCACCTTGGACAAGCTATCATGTCACTGATATGCTTAGGTAAGGAACTTTAACATCACACCACCCAAAAAAGTCATCAGCATGCTTAAGCTGTCGCTCGGACACTCAGTCTCCATGGGAAGTTATAAATGATGAATCTGTACATTCCTCCTTTTACATATATATATGACTACTATCAGTTGTCGAGATAACAGGTGGCAACAATACAAACACGAGGGTATTTTAAAATTTTCTTACATAAATAAACTATAGCAATAGAAAATCTACCCGAGCTATGTACATTTACGTTAACTTCCGAAATGAAACAACCAATTTCCACATAGTTAGTTAGTTATTTTATTGACAAAAAATATACAACAAAGAGACATAATACAAAATAAACAAAGTGGACAGTAATCTCTTCCGGTCAAAAAGGGATTACACTGAGATACTCAGTGCCTTTACATTTCACAGGTAAACCTCGCCACCAAAAAGTAGCTCTATATATATACAGAAGGGAAGAATTCTGGACCGAGTGTGGGTCCCTTGACAACACACACACACACACAAACATAAAAAAAAACGGCCTAAAATTCAACAAACTTACTTGCATTAAGTCTCAAACAAGTGATCGTATACTGCTCTATCTCTGGACATGTTACATGTCCTCACAAAACAGAGGATGGCCTCGATTAGAAACGATAGAAATGACGGTGCGGGACTTAGTCGATCTGCACAGATTCGGCCATCAACCGGCTTTCTAGTTCGGAGACACACTTGCTGAAATTCCAGATTTACAAAGATATCTCCTCAACTGAGTTTCTCTAGTGCAAACCTCTTGTTAAATAAAAGTACAACCCACTGTACACTTTACAGAAACGGACATGTTGCAAACGAAATGACATCAACAATATTCTATTCAGAACCTCCATGTATACTTCCACGTTTACGAGAATGAACACATACGCGTTCCAGTAATCGCAATTACTACTAATATGTTAAAACGACTAGATGGGAGTTTTGATGGCGTAAATCCTGCAGTTTATTTTGTCGACAATCAGTTGTGAACAGTTTTTGTATAAGTCTAGTAGCTCTCTATATAAAAATCAATAAACAATTTAACTTGTATGCATTATTGCTTACTTGGGGAGTAAAACTACAAACTACTTTGTTGTACTTGTCAGGGGTATGGAGAGCCTGAAAAGTCTGAAAAAGGTGTTTCGCATTGAGTTAAAGGTACAGGAATTTTAAGATAGGATGTTTATAATTTATTTATTAGAATGAAAATGTAGAAAATAAATTATGTGCATTTAAACAGCACAGAAAAATTATTTCTAATCAAATATAGCGTATTTGTTTAACTTTTTGTTGGTGAAACAAGGCTCTATTTGACTGCAGATATTAGCACACTTTAATATACATTAAATGATAGGAATATAATGTTGACAACTTATGCATGAGGGGAAAATCTTGCCCGCATCCCGAGTAAGCTGAAGATAGGGTTCCACCTTTTTTTCATGACATCATATCAGTATAGAAATCTGTGCACTGTATTCTATGTCCCTGCGAGGGACATAGAATACAGTTCCTGGCTAACGAACTACAGATCAGAAAATAAGAAGGGACGTATGTTATCCAGCTCATATTTTGGATACTATGCCATAGTAAAGATGTGAAGATATTTTGAAATAAAAGTGACAGGAAAACTTGTGGCACTTCGTTGATGTGACCTCGTCAATGATAAAGGACTCTGGGCCAAAAGTGAGTTGGAAAATGGCTAGCTTTGAGGTAAATCGCCCTACCAACATTTATATTTGCCCTTGCAAAACGCGGATCCAGCGAGTGCGATATTTTTCATTCTTTTGCCCAGTCCTGAGAGTGCCTTGTCCCAGGTTTGCAGTAATTAGCTGAGCTGGAGCGCACACTTTGTGCCACAAACTCTTCCTATGCTCTTGCCAGTCATCTTCGTTCCTCCAATGGCTCAGTGTCTTGGGCAATTGCACTCCAGCAAGAGAGTCCCTCATCAGACACATGAACAGACACGCCTTGACCGCTATAGATGCAAAGGAGGAAGAAGATTATACGTATTAGTGGGACATAGATAGACACAATTGTAATGGGAATAAGTACCTGTTTGTTGGTTACGTCTGGATATATTCACGATTCAACACTCTCTGACTGTCAAGTTTTAAGTAATTATTACAGAATGATAAATAAATTTTCGGAATATCTAAGAAGAACTGTATTGATTTTTTAAATATACGGTTTTTCTTCATTATTGTTGGGCCCAAGGATAATTGCCTTATAAAAGTGATAATTAAAATCGCTGTTAGACCGTGAGATTAGATCTTGATTGATTGTACAAAGTTTATACAATGCAACGCACATCATTTAATGGTATGGATTTTATTATTATTATTATTATTATTATTATTATTATTATTATTATTATTATTATTATTATTATTATTATTATTATTATTATTATTATTATTATTATTATTTTTAAATGCGGTTCAATTACTGAATGTTCATGAAGTAGAAAAGTACCCTTCTTGTGATAATATCTTTTATTTGTTTTGTTTATATCATAAACTTATGCATATGATAATATGATAAACCGCATACTGTCTCTTTCATAAGAGACAAATTCCTTACTTACATGATTAAGTAGACTTTCAAGACCAATTATTTCGTGTTCCAACGAGATTATTTGAAACCATACTTAAGTTGGAACTGAGTGCATATCTCATGAAGCAGAATTATGTGACTTCTCAGTTATTCATCCAGGAAAAGTCCCGCATATTCGATTTTGCAATTAAAAATTTACATTTAAAATGATTTTAAGGGTCTCTAAATTCGCCTGCAAGCAAATACAATCTGACCGACGATGGGCACAGCAATATTTTCTATCACTCAATGTGAAATTATTTCTCATGGTATAACGCCGATTTGTCGTTCAAGAACTAAACATTTATACTTTATCGTAGTACGTTAAAAGTAAATATTCAGAAAAAAAGAAAATAGGAAAAAGATCAAACATGTAAGCTACTTGTTGTGATTTTCATGTCTTATAATCTATACAAAATCTCAATTTCAACTCATCAAACTTATGATTTATCTCACTGACGATTAGACAAAAAATGAACACAGGCTGTTAGACTTATTATGAATATTTTTTTCAAATATTATTGTGTAAAACTTTAAAAACAAGAAAAATAATTTTGATGCAATGATAAATTTTTTAATTAGCAATTCATGTACATAGAATGCTACAAATGGCGGTATGGAAGTCGTTGCCAACAGATACCAGAGTAATCTCTCTATAATGATAAAATGCGAGAGGATCTGTTCATGTTTGTCCTCCCCCAGGTAACAGTAGGGGAGACATGACACAGCCACCCACCCCCGGCAATCCGGTTTGTCCGCCCGGGTGGGGTCGAGTTTGGTGTGGGAACGGGAGGGTAGGGGAGATATCCACCCTCCTCCTGCAAACATGTTTGTCCTTCCCGGTTGGGGGCGGGGAGGTAGGGGAGATAGCAGCTCCTACACGCGTGCCAACAAGCTCGCACCCAATATTGGAAAAGATCAGGATGTCATATATTTCCTATTTTCTACTTTCACTTATTAAAACAAACCCAATGCATTCATTTTCTCAGTGTTCTATAAGTATATATTTCTCAATAACTAATTCTTTCGCAACAACATTAGTATCCTAATGGTTCAAAATTCTACGTAATTTGACGTCATCTCATCAAGTACAGAAAATCAAATCAATTATTCTGGAGGCCCTTTCTGGGAGTGACGCGTCAGCCCCAAAAGTTTAGGCGAAGACCCAACTGGTATTGAACGTGTCAGTCAAGCGAAGACTTATTATCAATACTTCGACTGAGAAAGAGAGTCTGGATTAAGGAGGCGTTGGAAAAAATATCCAGTAGGAGAGAATTGCTCATTCTTTATTCCGCTACCAGAGAATTCTTAATGCACGTCGACATGGTCGACGCTTCTTTTGACTGAAGAACGTGGTAAAAGAAATTATACAGGTATCCATCAATGTTCATTAAATACTTTCAGTCAAAAAGTGCCAAAAGAAGAGAAATAAAAGGAAACAGGAGGACTAGATCAAAAGAGAAAAAAGAACATTGAAGCTCTGATCAAGATCATGGATTAAAATGAATGTCGCATGAAATCTCACTTGATTGAACCTGCTGTTTTTCACTCTTTGTTGCTGATTGAGGGAAACATTATTCAGCATTTTGATAAACCCCTCTTTTACAGTTCACACACAAACGCACCAAAGAGACGGAACTCTCTCTCTCTCTCTCGCACAGACACTCACACACACACACACACATATGGGCATGCATAAAGCATGGAAATATCTATCTAGAAAAAAAAAGTTAAAGTCATTACTCAAATTGAAACGCTCTTCTGTTCGTTGGTTTTATGCATTAACATACAAAATTATATATATATATATATATATATATATATATATATATATATATATATATATATATATATATATATGTTATACATCATGACTCTACAGCAGCATGGTGAAAATTCGGAAAAATCACTGATAACGAAACCCCTTTGGTAGAAAAGAAATGCTAAATACCACTGTTGTTTCCCAGTGTCAGTCAAGGGAGAATTCATTAAAACTTTCGGTGTCAGCCAACTTCTGGAGGCGATAATCTCCTCCAAGAAAGGTATGGATTTCCTCCTTGTGTTGTGGTGGATTCTGCATAATTAAACACGGACGTTTTTGTGTTTATTTTGCGAGCGACAGGTCCCTTTCTCACGATAATGAGTAAACTTTAGATGACTTTTACTTCGACAGTCCCGGAGTTGAAAGATGGAGTCTCTTTTGTCACTGTTTCGAAGATAAAAAAAAAGTAGATTGAAAAAAAGGAGATTATGTTATGTGGGATTCATTCTCAAATGAATATCTTCTTTGTTTTACTC
>NC_061089.1:4673489-4743489 GCF_015104395.2 Macrobrachium nipponense | reverse complement strand
TGTATTAATCACGACATTAGAATCTTGACCTGCTTACTGTATTTTTCTGAATTCCTTTTGAGTTTTCGTGACTGGAACTTTTTTATTCCCTGCACCACTTCCATCAATCCGAAGGGTTGGATCCCTTGCTGATTCCCCTATCGGGGAGGCGAGATATTCCAAATCAAAATGTTAGACGAAGAACCAGAATTGGTGAACGTTACGAGATTGCCTCGTATTCATGACTTTACATTTCTCACTTTTTCTCTGTTGCTATAGATGGTTGATATTACCGAACTAAGGTTTACAGTATTGACATAACGCGGCCAAATTTTTCTTATTGTATCTATGGCGCTTTGAAATATCTGTTATAGCAAATTGTAAGACAGCAAAAGATATTTTGTAGGGATAGAGGGAAATGTAGGTTACTGCCATCTAGTATGATAACCAGGAAAAGCCTAGGAATTTTCCTTTAATGCAAAAAGTTATTCTAATACTTGATTATTCTTATATGTATAGTTACATTCACCATTAATTAATGATTACTGTGCGACATTGCATCACCAGTATACGTATATATAAGTTAGTACAGGACCCTGGATTAGTAGTAACATCCTTGTTAACGATAATACTAGAGAGTAATGCTATTCGTTGACACTTCACGAGAAAAACAGAAAATGGAAATAGGAATGCGTGATATTCTTGGAGGGTACGAAGTTGTATATTGATATATTATTACTATAATATACCAAGCAAATAAAAAAAGCTAACTTTCAACAGTTATTATCATCGTTTAAGACTAATTACCTGGATATATCACGTGTTGAATACTATTTTATGAGCAAATCTACAGTGAAGTCTCATTTCGTCCACTGCAAAAATATTGTAATTAATTTTAGCATTTCTGAAAAAAAGACCAGCCTTATAAAAAGCTGTTGTGTGAGAAAGTGAGTGTGATTAGTCTGGCGTCACCTCTGTCTCCGATCACTTTGATGGCACTGGAGTTGGCCTCTAGAGAACCTGAGAGAATAACGGGTTTGTTGGAAGCGCGCTTTCAGAAGCCGGCGCTCGTGGTCTCGTTTGGTTGGGTAGAGTCCGGAGGTCCTCCCCGTGCCCACTCCACCCTTCTACAATATCACCTTATCGCACTTCTGGAAGCGCTCTTGCTGTACAATGCCGGTCTTATTGAAGTCAACCAACCCACCACCTACGATAATAAATTTGGGTGTCTGTCATGTTATTTCAGGTGTTTTTTCTCGATAAATATTCGGTATTAGTATGTTTAGTTATTTATCTATTTTTTTTCTGTCATATACTGTTATTCGTTACTGTTTTTGCTTTTTTTTCTTCAGAAGCTTACAAATTAATTCCTTTTTTTAAAAGGTCGTGATATCTTTTAGAAGCCTTTTCACAAATCAATGGTCCATTTTGTGGACATCCTATTCTTTGGAAGCTCTTGAATTATTCTTGGAGGTTTTCAACTTGATTCTTGAAAATATGCTCTATTGAAATAATAATAATAATAATAATAATAATAATAATAATAATAATAATAATAATAATAATAATAATAATAATAATAATTGTATTTACAGGTTCTATTACCACAAAAATAAAACTCAAAGTTACGAGCGAGTTTCATAATTTTATAAAAGGTGACTGATAACCGTCATATCAACTGTTCAGAAAAAAGGAGAACAATTGTTTACGTAGCCATGCTAAGTAAAAGTTATTTAATAGTACCCCATTTGTAAGATGTTGCAATGAACAAGTAAGAAAGCTGAGCAGAATGAGTTGACCAGTACCTTTCTGAAATGAAAGAAATATAAATGATGGTATTTGTCTAGAAAATCCAATTGATGAACGTCTGTCAAAAGAGGTTAAGAATAAAAGGAAGAGAAAGTTGTATCAGAAACGTTGTTCGATGGCTTGCTAGTAATCAGATATGCTTTTCCCTCACCCAGCTGGAGGCGATTTTTTTTTTCTTCTGCAAACTCCAGCTTCAAGAACGATCGTCCAGTTGGGAGCGCCATGGAGAGGAAAAACTCCACCGAATGCCTCGTTCTGGGAATAGTGACTGTGAGTTTCTTCCGCCTTTTTCGTAGCGCGGATTGCGCACTATAAGCACCCTTTTCGAGCCTCTCTTATCTTATATATCAGCAAAATGGGCCCATGCACCATTAGCCTGTTTTTATGTATGGTGTGATTCTATCAGATTATGTCGTAATCGAGCAACAATTTTTTTTTTACTTTCAAGCTATGTGGCATAATTTTAAGCTAGGTTTTTTCCCCTCAGAGCTGTTTCCTTATTCCTAACAAGTCGTGGGATGGCTCAATTCTTCTTGCGTCATCTTAGTGAGAAATTATATAAATAAGATATATATTTTTTCGGGACTAACGTTTCATATTGTTTTGTAGGAAGCTGCCCAGTTTATAATTTCCATTCACTTTCTTTTGTTTTAAGGAAAGAATTTTCTGGCGACAATTTCAAAAAGAAAACGATTGCAGAAGATTATTTTGTGGCTTCTCATTCAAATAATTTACTGATGATTACTATATTGGTTAGTTACTGATCGGCCACTGCATTAGAAATAGTTTCATGTCACATAACGTCTTTTAGTTTACGAAGTTTTCCTCTTCTTCTTCCATGGTGTTTTCTACGCTGGTGATCTGCGCCGACGATACAGTGGATGCCTCATATTATAACCGAAGGGGATCCCGCCAACCCGGTGATCACTGGAACGATGCTGGACGTTCTTGATATTTTTGCCCGACGACTTGGATTCTGGTAAAGCATTTCTCTCTCTCTCTCTCTCTCTCTCTCTCTCTCTCTCTCTCTCTCTCTCTCCCCTCTCTTCACTACTGAGCGACAAGATCGGCAATTAAACAGTCCCAGTAGGATCACCTATGAAATCTATGGAGACTTTTTTTTTCTTCTTCTTGTCAACATAGGTAAAGTTTCCTGACTTTCCTGGACCATGCGATTCAGTCAAGAGATTCACATAAAGCCTCACATTCCCTCTCACATTACCAGTCTTACTTGCCGCACTTATATAAGGCCAGCTTAATTTAAACTGACCTTAATGAGTTTATGAACTTCCATGTTTATCATCTATATATGCCGTGGAACAGATATTTAGCCATTGATATGTTTCCTCGTATTTATGGTTCAGGTGGCGTTAACACGAAAATATTGGCGGGTACAGCACTGCCATGAGACCAAGTCTACTTTACATTTATTTGCAATTTAACTGACATAAATTAAATGCACCTCAGATAGTACTTGATGTCCTCGACAGTGTGTGGGCTTTAGAGGTTTGACAAAATGACATGTCCTCATCAAGTGTCAGATTTTCTTTTTTGCTTTTTTTTATTGTCAATTACAGTACAGAGAACACAAATATGCTTGTGAAGCACACGTAAAATAATTCTGTCATTCCGAAGCAAATCATTAGCTTCCCTCAAGGTGAGCAGACAATTGACTCGACGGTTTCCTAGCACCTTCTTCATACACTTAGTAGGACCCACTGCATGCAAGGTGAATCTACAGAAGCTAAAGTTGGCGTTATTTTTCGTCGAGAGTTGGGTTACTAAGAAATATCATCAACGCAGCTGAATATGATGAATTTAAGTGGCGAAACATCTTCGAGTCCAATGTAATCCAGTTCATAGATGACAGCAATCTCAACCCCTAGCTAATTCTTCGCCTTATGTAAAACGAAGCCTCGTTTTTAACTGCGTCAACACAGATCACCCCAAAAATCCCTATCGTTTGAAGCCTAAGATTGTTCTTAGGTCTACATAAACAACTGATTTTTTTTTTATCTTACGTGTTCCTTGGTGGCTTTTTAGAGGGTCTCCCAAGATGTAATCTTGAAACTTATCTTCCATGACGATAGAAACTTATAATCAATTAATTTTAACTTATATCGGTTCCACCAAAAATACTGCAGAACGGGCGTATTGATTCCCTTCGGACAGTCATCTAAAGAACAGGCTGTACTTTGATGAAACCACCACATGAATTATAAATCTCATATTTCATATGATGATTCTGGAATTATAGCACAAGGTATCCATTAAATGTTTCGATTTTGAACTCATACATCTTAAGCATATTTATATTGATTTTAATCTTTGTATTTTTTGCCTTGGTAATGCAACTTTGTCGGCGAGATGAAATTCAATCATTCCAGATCATATATATATATATATATATATATATATATATATATATATATATATATATATATATATATATATATATATATATATATATATATATAAACAAATAAAGGTGATGCCACGGAAGAAAATGGAAAACGTGAACTGCCTGAGATCTTTCGGTCTTAAAGATTTAAACGAGGCCACACAGTTCCGTTTTCCACTTTCCTCTGTGGCATAATCTCTCTCTCTCTCGTCTCTCTCTCTCTTCTATATATATATATATATATATATATATATATATATATATATATATATATATATATATATATATATATATATATACCTATATATACATCGAACTACAAATGTCCTTTACTATCTACTTCGCTCTACCTCGGGGATTTATTTTATTTTTTTAGACCACTGTGCGTCCTGGATTTGTTGGTTTCGATGGTTCGCGCCCGTGAGCCGACTAGTCTCTTATCGAAAAAAAAAAAATCCCCTTCTGTTAAATATATATGAAAATATATTAATTCCGAGGTAGAGCGAATTAGATATTAAAGGACGTTTGTAGCTCGATATATGTACATGAATCACGGTAATGTGATATGACTCAGATACCTATATATATATTCCCTATATATATATATATGTGTGTATATGTATGTATGCATGTATTTTGTATGAACCATCTATTTTTGCATTTCAGCTACAAGTTTGTCATGTCGAAAGATCTCACCGCAGGAACTCAGTTGCAGAACGGAACCTGGACTGGTCTGATGAATCAAACTCTGGACAAGGTTTGGAACCTTCTTTTCGGAAGCTTCTTAAAGAGACATCAATAATCACTGAATACTTACTCTTTTCACATTCGTTGGATTTATTAATGTATTTAAATAAAAATATTTCAACAGAAAATGGAAATATTTTCCTAAACATTTCTCGGGCATATTCATGTTCTTGTAAGGTCGTCTTTTATCGAAAGTATATGTCTGATTTGTCAAGGGAATCCTGCTAATTTTAAATATACGTTATCTCGTTTCTGAATGGAGTTGGGGAATATAATATACTCAGTTGTCAAAGGTTAAATGGTTTGACGCCATTGTTCTGTCATCTAGTTTGAGAAGTTAATCGTCAATTAAGCTGACGTATTTTTAAACAGATTACAAAAGATGTCATTATTTTGCGACCTTATGCGTGCGTTGCATGATCATTGTAAGTTACATGGTTGCATGTGTTGCTTCTCTTGTTATTTCACCTTTAAATGTTCTAACACTGGGAGATTAATGAGTTGGTTTTGTCTGGTAAGGAAAAAAATCATTTAAATATAATAAGCATTATTGTTTCGCAAGAACCAGTGTTAATTATCTAGTAGAGAAGCATTACAAGACCAAGGAAAAGATTCCTGGTTTGCGGTCGGTGTCTGGTGGAACGAGTCATCTAGACAGTTAGGCTTTCCTGTCTGGTCGACGGGTTCTGCAGATACAGACTGACTTTGCGTCTGATCGGTCTTAAGATGATTATGGACTTCTCTTAAGTGGATGCAGCAGCTGAAACGAAAGAGGCACAGATTCAACGTCTGAGTTAAAATCGATGAAGATGTATGAAAGTTCTGTTTTTAAGGAGCTGACGGTAAATATTCGCATCTGATTTCACTCAAGTTACTCCAGATTAAGTTCATGATCCTTAGCACCATTATGTTACAGTGCTAGTACTATCAGTTCAGCTGCGGACATTAACCGTCAGTTCCACAACAGATTTCAAAGGTAAAACCGTATGAGTGGTATCAAAAAGGTCTGACTGTATTCAACAGCTTAATATTGATATTGATTATCAGAATCTTGCATTTGCTTTTCTTTACAATGTGTCCTAAAATTCAGTAGGTGAATCTCTTCATGATAGCAGGAATGGTTCATTCGAATGCAGAAGAGAAACTGACAGAAAACTTTTAATCCTTTCAGCCTCTGTCTAGACTGAGTACTCACAATACAGCGTATGACAATGACCAGCCCCAACCCTTCTTCACTTTATGATGCATAAAACTTGAATGTCCTCCTTATCTTAAAAGTTCTTGTTTTACACACATCTTGAAACTGCAAACGCAATGTTTTGGCCTGTTACTTTACAGTAATTTCTTGAAAAATCTAACTTTCTTCAGTTCCTAAGAGATATCAACATTTTCCAGGAAATAACGTTCACAGGCTTGGGACTGGCCATTAACCATCACAGGTCAAAGGTTATAGATTTCTCCGAATATCTTTACATTGACGAATGGTCGGCAGCCTTCAAGAGACCCCAGTTTCAGTCCGATATTGTTGGATTTGTGAAACCGTATACAGCAATGGTGAGGGAAGAACACAGTTTTTAATCGTTATTTTGTATCTGTGATTTTCATCTCTTCAGCGTATTGTGTTTATATTTCATTCAACGGCTTTTTCGATTTAAAAACATAAAATGCTTAATCTTCCTAAAGATAAAGATTTTATTTCACCTCAGTTTAACATGGTTTCCAGGCTATAAGAGCTCAGAAGTCCAAACACTGCAAATTATCTTGAACAGGGAGTTTTTTAGATTTAGAAAAAGAGTTAAAATAACGTTATTAGTCTATTAATACTATTTTCCTAAACATTTCTTCTAGGCATGGCTGGCAATCCTGATTTCCATGGTCATCGTTGGAGCCATATTCCTTTTGGTGCAACATTTTTCTGACGCAGTGACCAAGAACAAAAGGTAACTCTCTCTCTCTCTCTCTCTCTCTCTCTCTCTCTCTCTCTCTCTTCTAGCATCCATGAAACCTTAGAATTTTTAAGAGGAAATGCCTAAAGTAATGGAAAAGTACAAATAAAAAAGTTCTCTTCTAGAGACCAGTAGTTTCAGATTTGGCAGAAACCACACTTAGGTTTATTAACTTTACTGGCTCTGTCTGTATAACTCTGAGAAGCAATCATGGATAACCTGTGCATTACTAAACGATTGTCATTTAAGTATGATACAATAATTGTTTAGATGAAACTTGCTCAGTGAACATGCAAATATAGAACTTTTTGTATATATTTTGAAAGAGATGGTTTTAAAATGCCTTTAACATTAGAATAAAAGAATTACAATTCCATTTTCAATATATGTAGAGAGAAACTGTACAAAACCTTCCAGCACCTGTTCATAATGATTTCGTAGAAAAAGAAAGATTTCAAAACAAAACCGAGGAGCACGATAGCTTTGATTCATCATTGCTGTTCTCGACGTGACTTATATATCCCACCGTATTATATGTCGAGATAATACCTTGCATCTTTTTATCAGCTCTGTGTGAATTGAGCATGCATGAATACACACATTTTCACAAACAAATGGATTTTGGCCAAGAGGATTAAGTAATATTCGAATTTCGTTATCATTATCCTTCCGATATTTGATTAAGAATTGGCTTCGTTTCATAAGCACGCTTTTTCATAACGGCAGAACACCTGGGAATTGAGAGGAATGCGCCGGAAGAAGATGCTCGAAACCAGTTTTTCGTTGATGAGCCCTGTCTGTCTCTTGCCTGGATAATCCGTTGATAGTTCTGTTCGTGGTCCATCGGCAAGGTGGCAACGTTGGACCTAGAGACTGGTGGACCTAGAGACTGGTGATCCATTGGCATTACGATACTGGTCAATACTTTTTGTTATTAACCAGTGGCAACCCGAAGTGGAAAAGCTTCTTGCCAGGATCTAAGAAAAGTGCCTTTAAAAGAATGAGTGTTGTGCTGGCGCTATATATAAAAAATATCCTTTTATATTTTATTAAAATAATGGGACGATGTGGGTTCAGCCATTATACGAGTTTATCCCTCGTCATGGATCTATGAGTATTACGTTTGATATTCTGAATGGTGTCCATGTGCATTTTGTTACGGTTCTAAAGGCACCGCCTCTTTGATTTATAGATATGCAGGTGATGCCAGATTTCCTTGGATCCCTCCTCACTCATCAGAAAAGGTCTTGATAATCCATGGAAGCTTTTAAGGTTTCCATATACAAGAATGTCATTCATTTGGGTTGGCACTAAGTCACTTTTGATCACCAGTATCTGCGTAGAAACGTAAATAACAAGGGTATTTATACTGGAAATACAGCTGAGGAATGACGACTTTGGCAGGACTAGAAAGAATTATGCATACGACTTTGAATGATGGGAATTATATCACTGAGCCGCTAACTGATCATTAGTAATCAGTAACTGTGGTCAGAGATCTGTTAAAATTTTGATTGGAATCCCTGACCTTTATATCAATAAGTCATTAATATGTTTATATTTGATTCCATAACCGGTATTTCATGGATACCATAACATTAGTATGTATGTGTAAAATTATGTCAGCAGTCCAAATCCGTTATAAAAATGACCCTTTCATATTATCACGGAAACAGTATGCGATCTTTCGCGTCTGTGCCCCGTGGTCATCATGTCACTGGTCCAAGGATATTTCGGCAGTGATCAGTATCGAAACGATATTTTTTTGGGAAAGGGATTGTGACCCCCGGGACACTGCTCCATTTCTATTCCCAACAACATTCAGGGAAATTCTTTTCCTCTTTGGCAGGAATGAATGAACCTGACAGCTTTTGATGGGAATCTCAATGGGGATGTCTCGGTGATTGCTGGGGTATACCACTTCCGCCTTCTATTGACATAAATATGGTTTCCCATTATCATTATTATTTCAGCAGATGAAATCTATTGGCATGGAATAAGCTCACAGGGGCCACTGACTTGAAATTCAAGCTTCCAAAGAATATCGTTTCAAACTCCCGCCGCAGACCCCACACTGTAGCAGTAACTGATCATGATAAAGAGCCAGTGATTTTTACATAGATGATCTGTTTTCATTATGTGCACTGTTTGTGAGGTTTTTAGCAGTGAGTAATCGGTGCAGTATCTTTGATCCACTGGCACCCTTTTTGATAGTGCATTGGCAGTTTGCCAGCGACCCTTGGGTATGGGAGAAAGAATTTACGAGCCATGGGTATAATAAGGGTTATCTGGGACAATTTTACACCAATCACGTACCGTTGATGGATCACTGATATGATAATGATATCATTAATAAAACTGATTGGTGTAAAATTTCCCCAGATAACCCTTGTGATACCCATGGTTCGGTAAATTCGTTCTTCCATACCCAAGGAGCACTGCCAAAATGCCAATGCACTACCAAAAAGAGTACCAGTGGATTAAAGTATATTGCATATCGCTATTCAAAATATATTTGTAATGATCCACGATCATATTGTTGTGTCTTTCATAGGATTGTGTTATAAGCGATTTTGACTAAATTAATCACACGACAGTTTCTCGGAAGTCAGGTTAGTGATTTAAGAAAATAATAAGCAAGATCCTCACCATCAGTATGGTTGGTCTAGGAGAGTTGCACAGGCTGTTCTAAAAAAAAAAAAAAAAAAAAAAAAAAAAAAAAAAAAAACTCAGAACTCAACATGTAAAAAATGCGACTAAGAGCGTTGTCTGCCACAGGAAGGTGGCGCTATTAGTTTGGATTTGTCATTCTCTTTCTTCCATCTCATTTTCAAGTCTCTCCTAACAATTGATTCATAGCGCAACTGCAAAGTTTTCCTCCTGTTACCATTTCAAACCTTTTACCTTCGATTTCCGTTTCAGCGTGAATGACCTCATAGGTCCGAGTGCCTGGTCTTTGGCCTAAATTCTATATTCATTTCAATTCAGTGCTGTCTCTTGACAAGTGAACTACATTAGAATATAAGAAGCGTTTTTCAAGGAGGTCTGGAAACAGCAATCCACAGCCTCTCCCCCACCGAGCGTCAAAATAGACTACATAACTTCTGAAAATCAGAAGAGAAAAATTATATGGATTGAGCCACTTTCGATATATATCCTGCGATGATGTGGGTTGTAATTATAGTCGAGAGAGAGAGAGAGAGAGAGAGAGAGAGAGAGAGAGAGAGAGAGAGAGAGAGAGAGAGAATCCTTACTTCCCAATATAGCAACTAACTCCCTCTGTTCTTCAGAAATGTTCTTTATGACAAGTATGGGAAGAGCCAAACCGCATTAAAAATTGTAATTACGTTTGAATGAAGTTGTGTCTGGTTTCGCGTCTGTCTCTATAGGTGCACCAGTGTAAGCATTTTCCCATTATCGGTTTCGGTTTCGGTTGAATGATAAGATTTACATTAAAAGGAGTGAGAATTCAAATAAGGATTATAGTCCAAGGTTTATGAACAGAAGGAAGGAATTCATGCAATTGAATAAGAAATCCCTGTAAGGACAGCAAAATATTTTAAAGGTTTGATGGATCTCTGTTAGGTCAGCTGGAACTTGATGGAAAGGATTACTGGAAATGAGATAGAATTGAAGAGATGTTCACAATGTAAATTTTATAAAATACTGCTAAAACAAAACTTATTCTGTATGATTCATGTTCATATGCTAGTATGATTTTCACTTTAGTAGGCAACAGACATCTCCATGCAAAAAGCAAATAAAATAGAAAAATACTAGAATGAATGTTTAGATGATGGATATACGAGCATGTAAAAGTAATATTAATGGGTATCCATTTATTGCTCTATACACAATATTATAATTTTTCATTCAGCCAAGAACTTATTTTCATATATCTTTGAATATCAAGCTACTGACCTATATGTTTTGTGATAGTAATGAATCAGCATACACTGTGTTAGTGGTTCATACACATTATGTTTATGGCTTACATATAGTATCAATATTCAGTTAGTAAAGTAGTCATGACGCCAAATGATCACACCACTGTCAAATTTCTTGTAAATGGACACTTTTTGCAGAAGATTCTTAAGCTCAAAAAAGTAATCCCTTGATATTATCTCATTAACACTTTGAGAACATGATGACCAACTGTTGACCTGCAGTAGATCGTTAATAAATTGCTAGTTCCGTGGAAATGCTCAACGAGAATACAGGGTCTCATTGGTCCAAAGTCATTGATATATAGACAGTTTGCTGGTTGTTCAAGAGTATTTATCAAGTGGGCACCAGGCATCTTAGAAGTGGTTTGGCAAAGTGTCAGTGATTCACAGTATTCACCATTGCTGAAAGTGAGGCAAGCAACTGTTCCACAGCACTGATCAAGATAGCAGCCGGAACAGGCCGTGATACAGAGTGTTCCTCATAGTTTGTCATGGATCCATAACATTCATTATTGTTGTGAGTGAAATGTGTCAGTGATCTATAGTATTTATCATTGCTGCAAGTAATGCTTTCCAGTGATCTTTAGTATTTGCCACTGCTGCAAGTGAAACAACCAAGTGATCTATTACTCCAAGTCGAGCCTAATAGTGAACCACAGTATTCATCTTTGCTGCAAGCGAATCGTGTCACTGATCCACTTTGTTCATCACTGCTGCAAAGTGATCCAAAGTATTTATTGCTGCTGCAAAGTGATCATAGTATTCATCGCTGCTGCAAAGTGATCCGGAGTATTCATCGCTGCTGTAAAGTGATCCATAGTATTCATAGCTGCTGCAAAGCGATCCATAGTTTTATTACTGCTAAAAAGTGATCCATAGTATTCATAGTTGCTGCAAAGTGATCCATAGTATTCATTCTTTGTTGAAAATTGGTCCATAGTATTTATAGCTGCTGCAAAGTGATCAATAGAATTAAGTGCTGCTGCAAAGTGATCCATACTATTCATCGTTGTTGCAAAGTGATCCATGGTGTTTATCGCTGCTGCAAGGTGATGTATAGCAATAATTGTTGCTGCAAAGTGATCTATAGAATTAATTGTTGGTGCAAAGTGATCTATAGTATTTATCACTACTGCAAAGTGATCTATAGAGTTAAATGTAGCTGCAAAGTGATCCATAATATTTATCGCTGTTGCCAAGTGATCTATAGAATTAATCATTGCTGCAAAGTGATCCATAGTATTTACTGTTGCTGCAAAGTGTTACACAGTATTAATTGTTGCTGCAGTGTGATCCATAGTATTTATCGCTGCCGCAAAGTGATCTTTAGAATCCACTCTTTTTGCCAACTGATCTCGGAAGTAATGTGTAATTTTCATTATTGCGGTAAATGTAGCGTACATTTGACCAGTACCATTCATTCTATTTGTAAGTTGAATATTCCAGTGATCCACAGTGTTCATCACTACTGGAAGTAAAATATATCAGTGATCCATAGTGCTTATTGGTGAAAATGAAAAGTCAGTGACTCCAATGAAATCATGTTAACAATTCATTGATGTGGAATCACTGAAACCTGGATCATGCATAGACGAAAACGGGAATTTGTGTCATTTATCCATAGGTATTCCAGGGACTAAGTTTTCTAATCATATTCTGGAGGAATTAGTTCAGTAGTCCTCCCCAGCGATCCCTGGCCATAGCAATATTATCCAAAGTCATATCAGAGGTGAAATGGCCTTAAGATATATGAGCATTAATCAGCGGCTGTTCTTGGACTGCGTACCATTCATTACGATTGAAAGGCTTCAGCTGACTCCACTATCAGAGAGTACTATATGCTAAACAGCCCTTTTTAGTTTCATGAATATTGTAAATGGACATGATACAAATGATCGGTCCAAATGTATTTTGATGGTAATCTGTTAAGAGCTACACCAGCGATCAGTAATGTTATATAAAAAAATAAAGTCTTAGGATAATTTACCCATGATAATGGTAACAGTATGTTGCCATATGAAAATAATACTTGCAATCGCTAGTAAACAATTCCATTGATCTACAAATGTGACATGAACGTGAACCTAGAGTGCCTTTCCCATTGTTAATTCACTTGTGCTTACTTTTGCAACTCACAGACGTATTAGTATCAAGGATCTGAATCCCGAAGCCGCTTTATTGGCAACCTATCGACATGTCGTGGCTGATCAAATGACTTTGTTGGTGATCCGTTTGTATGTGTATGAAGTTCGTTTCTGGGACACTACGCGAGAGATTCAAGGGCCTTTCTATCACTGATGTGAGAACATGATCTCTCACGGTGATCCATAAACTATTCGACCCTTAAAAAATCCATTGTTATGCAATCCTTGTTCTCATACATGAAATACAAGATCATGCAAATCTCAGAAATGACGAACTACTAAATCAATAACCTTTTGTTTTGGCTACTGATATCTTTTTATTTGGTCTGAAGCTGATAAGAATTACAAAACGAATCGTGTTTATATATCGGTTATACAGAATATCTATATATATTGGATATATTAATATATATATATATTATATATATTATATAATAATATATATTATATAAATAATTATATATATATATATATGATTAATATATTAATATATATATATATATATACGTATATTATATATATTTTATAATATATATATATATATATATATCAATATATAATTTATAAATATTATATATATATATAATATACATATATATATTCTATTATATTATATATATATATATATATATATATATATTATATATATCTAATATATATATAATATTATTTTATCTATTAATGGTCTATTATATATATTATTTTATATATATATATAGTATATATATATATATCCTAGATTATTTATTATATTATATATATATAGATATAATTATACTATATATAATATATATTATACCGGTTGTTCTATACGAACTCTTACTGGAAACTAGCTCATTTTCTGGCTGCCCGGCACAGTCCGGCCCTAATGCTATCAAATGCTAATATCTCCAAAAGCATTGAAGATAAAAGAAATATTCTTTCAGTACATAAAACCTTACACTTTGATTTGCATCCCATATAAGATTTATTTTCTCAAAATATAAATTTACATTTAAATGATGTTAACCCTTTGATGGTTTAATTTGAAATTTTATCGAGTTATTACCTATAGGGCGACCTACTGGTATATGTATATATATATATTGTATACATACCATATATATGTATATATATATATATATATAATATATATAATATATACTATACATAAGATACCAGTATACTATATATGTGTGTGTGTGTGTGTATATACGTGCTCGTGTGTGTGCATATATGTGTGACGGTATCTATCTGCCTTTGTCTAGCGTTTACATATCAGACGTCATAATTCTGTAGACTCTCAGAGTGAAGGCTTCATAACTAATGACAGTCTTAAGAATTCAATAAGGCAATGTAAATAGATGAAATTTTTGACCTGTGTTACTTTGCGAACAGGGTTCCTGCCAAGGGGGATCGCTTAGATGTCAAACTACCAGAAGAAGGAATTTCACGAGACTATTTGTTCACAAATTCCTTTTATGACGCTATGGAATGGACTTTGGCCTCTCTACTATCTCAGCGTAAGTATGTCACGACATTTGGAATTCTCAGTACTGGTTTTGTAAGCACACACCCACACAATAGCACTTACTCACGGAAAAACGCATACATCTTTCTCTTTATATATATATATATATATATATATATATATATATATATATATATATATATATATATATATATATATATATATATATATATATATACACATTTATTACGAGCGAAGCGAAGTCTCACTAGAGACGGGCTCATTTCTGGTGGTCCAGTCCTAACGCTATTCAAATGCTAATATCTCCAAAAGTATTGAAGATAAAAGAAAATTCTCTAGGAAAATTAACTTTAAATTTCATCCCATCTAGGATTTGTTTTAAAATATCATAAATTCACATTTAAATGATGTTAACCCTTTGATAGTTTAACTTGTAGCTTCGCGAGTTATCGTCTTTTGGGTGCCCTACTGGTATATAATGCCTCTCTGTTAAACTTATAGGACCAGGGTTCGTTTCCGCTACCGGTCATCATATTTCTTCAAATATCTTACACCTGGATCTTAAGGCTTTGAAGTGACGAGCGAATCCAAAAAAGCGCAAAGAATTCAAGAAGTTAAGCTGGCATTGTGGCATTTACGATTACACACACATCCATCTATAAATATTTATATATAATATATATGTAATATATACGTATGCATATATACATATGTATATACATATATATGCACTATATGTATTATATAATATAAACTATTATCAACTTCCCACCCCTTTACAACCCCCTCCCTACCGGTGCTGAACTTGGACATAAAGGGAATCGGGAGTGTCACCATTTTTACATTTCCGTGGCATGATGTGAAAATGCATGAATATAAGAATTAGAAAGTGAAAGTTTTCTTCAAACTTCAATTTTGATGCAAAGAATGAAGACTTACTAAAAATTGCCTCAACAAAGGTCCTCAAGGACTATTGCAAATATATCATTATCATATTGATACTAACTCAATTAAATTTAGTGTACAATACCAGGCAGAGGTCAGTCTCAAAAGCTTCTGCATAAAACTTTGCGAAAAAGAGTGCAATGTCACGCAGTTCTGTCAAATCAACTAACTCTTACTGAGAGTAGTTAATTCATGCTTAATGAATCCATTTTATCTCTGACATACTTTTACCACTCTCCTACTTGGACTTGAGTACATGAGACTGTGTCAAGTTGACCATCTTTGCTACCGGGCTTTAGATGTATTTTTAAATCATATATATATATATATATATATATATATATATATATATCTATCATATATATAGATATATATATATATATAAAACCCAACCAATGGGAACACGATTTCCAAAATGATTAACGAATAGCGTCATTTGTTTACATACTGTGTTCAGAAGGTATATTTTTGCTGCGGCTTATGTAGCCAAACTTTTATTTTTGTGGGTCACATTTTGAATTTACTAAAGCATGCCTGTTAAAAATGAATATCATAGTTGCAATTTATAAGAAATACAACTGTATTGTGTTTGTAGTGCTGCCCAGCATTTATGGCGTAAAGAGAAAGTCTCGGATGCATGACATTAAGAGAAAATCCTGGATGCAAGGGTATCAAGATCAAGCCCAGAATGCATGGTGTAAAATGGAAAATTCTGAATACATGGTATAAGGAGAAAATCTTGAACTCATGGTCTAAAGAGAAAATCTTGGATGCTAAGTTTTTACATTCGTGAAGTAGGTCCTGGCGTTTCATGTGATGTCACCGCCTCGTCCTTGATGACTGCGCTAGATTACAACCGCTTGGTGGTGTTAGTGGTACGTATGCTCTTATGGGAAAAAATTAGAGTTGAGTATATTTGTGTACTCTATACTATCTTTGATATATATATCGGCAAAAGCCACGAAGGAAAGTGAAACAAAGGATTACTGCTGCAAGGCCTCTCGACTCTCGTCCTTTACCAAGCAGACTGATATAAAAATGAAAGTAAGTTTACAAAGAAAGCTCATACAAATGACAGATAGGGATTATAAAGGGAAATATATACCTGGAATCCAACACACCTGAAGATTGTTTGATTCCAGGTACATATTTCCCTTTATAATCCCTACCTGTCATTTGTATGAGCTTTCTTTGTAAACTTACTTTCATATTAATATCAGTCTGTTTCACTTTCCTTCGTGGCTTTTGCCTTTATTTATATATTCATCACGTTCCAAATTTTCGTGATTCAGTTACACACACACACACACACACACACACACACACACATATATATATATATATATGTATATATAATATATATCTATATATATATATATATATATATATATATATATATATATAGGGATATAAGGGATGCGGAGCAGGTAATTCTATCTTAGAGGTACATAAACTGTCTGTTTTAGCCGATTAATTGTTGCTCTGCGAAAAAATAGCACCTTGGTTTGCAGAATCTCAGTTCGGGAGATCGGGAAGTAGATATGTCAAACACATGTTGGCGAAATATTCTTGGCAATGATAACAGTCAGCGCTCAGTGGTTATTCCACCCAACTTGAAACAGGGCTTTTGAGTATGATCGGAAGTATGAAAGCAAAGTGATCGGAAGCATTCAAATTGGATGTTCAGTAGGTGGAACTCGTGATGTTTGTGTGTCCATCACTTAATTGTCAAGTGATGCGTGACGTAATGGAATCTCCCGTCTCGTCGAACTCGTTAGGTGTCAGTGACGTCACACTGAAGGGGCGTGGCTTACCAGGGAATTCGTACATTTGTACATTGTATGACACCCTTCATGAGGGGTTTCTGTTCAATTATTGTTCACTGCAGATCTGGAATTTGCTATTGGCATGGGCGTGTGACAAGACCTTGAGAGTGAAGGAACGGTCATAAAAATAGGATACAATTTACTAAACCCTTGTACTTTTTATTGCCCAGTGTTAATACAGTGAGCTTCATCGGTAAATTTTAATGTTGATCGTGCTTTTCCTCTGACAGGAACTTTGAATGGATTCTATGAGAATTTTTGATCAGTGGAGAATGGTATTCGTGGACTTTAGTACTATGTGACATTCAATTCTAGAGTGGTCATGTCACTGTTCGACTGGAGGTATTTCCTTTCCTATATGACAGTAGATGAGTTTTTGACGCTATGTGGCGCTATAGATTTTGGTAAGGTCTTTGTTTAGTCTCCCAATGTTGCTAGAGAACACTCCGTTCTATATTTAAGGTTTCTCTGGACTTAACATTGGTCTATCATTGATTAATCTTTTTATTTGTTTAATCCAATTTTCCTTGGTAGATAGTGCCTGGTTTGTTTTCTGGAATAAAGTCTATTCTTGTAGTTCGAAGTTTAATTAAGTAGCCTACGTTAATTTAGAGTTATGTCTCTGTACGTATTAGAGATGTTGTTTCAGGATGGCCAATGCTATATTAGTACATCGCACAGTTAAGTTACACTTCTGGTAACACTCACACACACACACACACACACACACACACACACACATATATATTATATATATATATATATATATATTATTTATATATATATATATATATATTATATATATATATATATATGAGCGAATACCACGGGAAAATGATAGTCAGAAATCCAAGCGCTTTCGTCTTTATTCAGACATCGTCAAGGAGCTACTTAACGATGTCTGAATAAAGACGAAAGCGCTTGGATTTCTGACTATCATTTTCCCGTGGTATTCGCTTATTTATGAAGCCACGTGCATCTACTGTGATTTTTTAAGCATATATATATCAATATATATATATATATATATATATATATATATATATATATATATATATATATATATATATATATAATTTCGCTTTCTAGGCCTTATTCTTTGGTCACTCTTTTCTTGTATTGCCATGTTTCGTGTAAACACTCATTATTTTCAAGTCTTATTTTCAAATAAATTTTATTTCAAAATTGATCAACGTTTCTGATATAATTTTGTGTTATATATCTTTGAAGTGATGTCTATCCATCCCTCTATTAAGTCTCTTCTCACAAATTTACAATATTTTCCAATGAAATAGTTATTCTGCTATCCCTCATGAGCGCGCACAGATGTCATTTTTTTCTAGGTATATATGAAACGAATTTGACAGTTTTAGAACATTTCCTAAGAGTAGCTTTTCAGTCTTTTACCTGTCTATTAGTGAATGAATGAATAAATGAATTTATTTATCTATTTATGTATTAATTAATTTATATTTTCAGCGCTTCCCGTTAACCTGCCTGGAGCATCTGTGAAAATAATAAGTGGCATATGGCTAGTAGCCTCTTTGATACTGGGTACTGTTTATCGGTCTAATCTGAAGGCGATGCTGATTCTCCCAACCATGAGCTTGCCATTCGACAACCTCGAGGAGCTGTACAGAAGCGGTCTCAAGGTGTGGGTGCCCACTGGCTCCATCATGCATAATGCTGCACTCGTAAGTACTTTCATACTTAGTACCTTGTATACTTTATCATATAGTAAAAAGAGTACAACGAACGAACAGTTCGCTGATCATTGTGAGCACAGAGTATTTCGCGGAAAAGAGTACAGTCGTTATTCTGCTACACGCGCTGTGATTGCGGTAATTTAAATGCAAGTTACAATTATTTTTTCCATTTTAACATGATAATATTCTGAAGTTGAATTTTAGATAATCTTAATTTTAATTTCGTCCTCTAAATTTGTTTTCTCATAAGAGATGAAATATACTGTAAAATGAGCCTCATTTATTTATTTTGTAAAAAAGGAAATTAAAGATTTCATTATCTATCTAACAAACAGAAACGGCAGTTTCTCTCGTTCTCAGAACGACTTTACGTAATCTTTGAGTAACTGATCAATCATAATAGTACGGGTGCCAGGCCCCGATTTTTGGCAGAGGTGTCCCTTACATGGTGAGTAGTTGTTTGGAGTGGATTTTGGCTCTTGAGATACCCAGATGAAGATTCTGATGGGTTGGGTGCCATCTTTGCACCCTTGGGGAAACTGAAATATTCAAGATGAACGCCATTAGATACACTAGTTCAAGTAATCTCTCAAAACTGTCAATTTAATTGACCAAAAAAGGGGCAAATATCACTTAATTCGTATTTTTATGAATTACATTTGTCTGATATGCATATTCACAGACTGTCATCATTGTTTGAAAAACCAAAATGGCCGCCGTCATTAAAGATGATTCATGAAATCACTCTTTTCTTCAAGATTTCACTGCAACCGAGAGTTAAACTGCACACTGGTCATTGTTTTAGTCTCTGAACAATTTTGAACGAACACCATCCCTCTGGAGATTCAAGATGGCTTCCATACTGGACGAATATCTAAGAAATATAGACCTAGTCAAAGCGTAGGGTGATTAGCAAAGTAAGATAAATGATGTTTTAAGGTTCCCTTTATTTTTTTATATGTTTGTATAAAAAATTCTTGAATGAAATCCATGGGTGCTGACTTTATGAAATAGAATATACATAAAATCTCATGCCTACTTGAAGGTAGGTAGAGGTTTATCCGCTTTTAATAAGCCATTTTTTGAGTTTCCTTTTTACACAAATGCTACATAATCCTTCCCAAGTCAAGAGTTTTCCTTTTGAAACAGCAGTGATTTGTTAAAGAGGTAGCAGGTCTTTCTTTGGAGGATCTTTATAAATTAATTATAGGTGCAA
The DNA here is from genome assembly GCF_015104395.2 of Macrobrachium nipponense. Lineage (NCBI taxonomy): Eukaryota > Metazoa > Arthropoda > Malacostraca > Decapoda > Palaemonidae > Macrobrachium > Macrobrachium nipponense. The sequence goes on along the minus strand of NC_061089.1, from coordinate 4,723,352 downwards.
TACGTACAGAATTCTAATAGATACCCTTATTCAGATATTGAGTGTATAGTTCAAAAGATAAGAGTTACTGAATTTGAAAAATCCTGCAAAATCGAACATGTATAATAATTAACATAGACTGTATACCTAATATCATGATGTCATATACTTCTTCACAGCTGGCTACATAGTACATTCTGCTAGATATGGTTTAGTTTACCTTCGGTATATGGAGAACTTGGATGGCCAAACATTAGGTAGATTCCTCAAAAGGCAACGTGTTCTGCGACATCAAGCTGATATTTGGAATGGCATATGGACAGACATGATGATAGAGATTAAATTTATGAGCTTTGGACATGGTTCTGGTGGCTTGATTGGAATTACACTAAACCAAGCAGCAGTGAAACGATGGGTATTGAGTTTGTACATCTGTAGCAGACTTATGAAAGATGTTGCAGACCTGGGAAAAGAGGAGCCGATATCTAGACACAAGGAAGAGACAGATTCCTGAATAAGGACCGATGATAAGGACAGAAAAAAAATAAGAGAGACACTTCAACAGTGCATTGACTCTTTTAATATAAATGATAGCTCTACTTATGATGCACTTCTAAATATTGTGACCAGAGAGGTCTATAGAGGGAAGGTCAATGCAGATGAAGCTGTTAATATTGGAACAAAACAGATGAAATAGTTTGAGATGGGTTGGTCTGACACCTTCCTCAGGAGTATACTGTGCCAAGCTACAACAATAGCAGCCACTACCAAGAAGCAATTACAATAAGTGCCTACTGGACATATTGATACAGGTCTTATCTTTGCAAGAGCTATGCAAGCGTCGTTGAAGTATGAACTGGCCCCTGTTCCGTTATCCATATTTAAAGAACAGAATGGCCTGCCTCGACTCATGATTGCCAAAGCGAAGACCACTTTGAAGAAGAATATCAAAGTTGAAGTATCATGAAGAATATCCAAGAAGCCAAATACCATTGTGCTTGATGGCTGTGCTATCCTTTGGGTGATTCACTGGCCAATAAATGGGCAAGTTGAAGACTTTGTTGAGTTTCGTGGCTTATATACGTGCTAGGATATCACAGTGTGCTCATGTGCATTTAGTGTTTGACAGTGTAGAATTTATAGTACCAATATTGGAACTCACTCTTCCCGATCCAGCAAAGTAACAACATGCCAATATAAGCTCTCACTTGGATACTGCACTGCCACCTCAGCCAGCTATACTGACCATGACTAAGAACAAGGAGCAACTCATAGGTATTATCTGTAAGGAACTTGCCAAGAAAGTTCAACAAAATCCTATCATATCGTTCCTCATCATAACAGGAAAAGACTCTCCATGAAGGTCTTGATCTTACCACTGCCCACGAAGAGGAGGATGTCATAATTCCCCAACAGGCGGTAAATCTTGCAACTATGGGATGCAGGTTATCAATGTGGTTTGTGATGGCCCAGCATCTGTAGATATTGGAGAAACCAGTGAAAAGCATAATGACATCATACCATATTTGGTTTCAGCACATGCTGTGACACGTTTTGATACTGTTGGAGTTTATTATGGTATTGGCAAGGCGAAAGTGATCAAGATCTGGCAGTTTGGCCACAAATTAACTTGTATCGGTAACCCAGACTCAGAATTTGGAGAAGTTATCTAGAAGGCGACTGCATTCATTGCAGGTTGTTATGGTGTAAAGCAAACTCGAGAGGAAATGATGAGTGATATTCGGTATCAAGTTTGGCTGCCAAAAACTGGGAAGAAAAAATCGTGTGTAATACAACCAAAGTTGATGCCTTTGCCTCCTACACCAGAGGCATGTATATGGAAAGCGGCTCTTAACACAGAATCCCCGGCTATGGATCTTTATAACCATGGATGGAAAAAAAAGAACACTTCATGTCTCCAGCCAGTCACTATTTCAAACGATATGGAAAAAGCTCCACCAGAACTCCTGAAATTGATCCATTGTTTTTGTGCTTCTGAACAACCTTGCTCTACATTAAGATGCAATTGTACTTCATCACAACTAAGTTGTTCTGCGTTTTATAAATGCGGTGGGGAAGACAATTGTCTGAATCCAAGATGAGGATGGCAAAGATTGGTTTGAAGTTTTGATAGTTATAGCATCACCAATACCAGTATATTCTTTGTATATTTTATAACCATTTTGTTGTTTTCCTGAATTTGTTATTGTACACCTATGAACATTTCCGGCTATTCAATATTCATAAAAATACCAATTTGTCATCGTTCTATTCTATATTTGTTGTTACATAGTTTAAAGATTACAGTTACAGCTGTACTGTAACCACTCTGTTATCCTGTCTTGTGATGGACTTCTGCTAAGTAGCCCTTGACAACCAATTTAATTCTACAGTTCATACAAATCCTATATCATGGGTGACTACGTAAAAATCTACTCAGTGAATTTGAAAAACTGATGGATACAACTCACTTTCTTATTTAGATTTAATAAACGATACAACTAGCTTGGAGTTCTAAAACAGATTGTCTTTGAAAATGTACATTTAATTCACTGATCACTAAGGTTACATTTGTTATGAACTAGAGGCATTCTGTCATCTGTTATCAATGAATTTTGATAATCTAAGAGTAAATGTCTGTGGTGGAGGCTATCTTGTTTTTTATAACAATGTCTGTCACTTAGAATTGATTAAATTATTTTCACCCTTCTCTAAAACTCTGAACTAAATGCAACTGCCATCTGTTTTCAAGTAATTTGGTAATTTTAAGGGATTTCATGAATCAATGTCCATGTTGGTGGCCACCTTGAATTTTTAAACAATAAATTTCGTTGGAAATTAATGTAACATGACTGGCTGATCTCTATGATCTCTAAAACTATGATTTAGGTGACTATGACTTCAATTTTCAATTATTATAGAAATCTTTAGTGATTTCTCAAATCAGGATTTCTTGAGGCGCCATCTTGAATTTCTCAATTTCCCCAAATGTGCCAGAGTGGCACCGGCGAAATCTTCATCTGGAACATCCAGAATCACAATCCACTCCAAACAATTGTGCACCAAGTTCTGCACAGCCCAACTAAACATCACCCAGACTATAAGAGACAACAACCTCTTATAGGTTGGAGAAATGCTGGGTCTGGAGGAAACTTTGTCTAAAAGTGATTTCTCAGTGTTGACAATAATTCAGCAGAGAAATATGAGATCTTTTCAGTGACTTTTTTATACTTTGTTCCTCAACCAGTTCTGACCTCTCTCTCTCTCTCTCTCTCTCTCTCTCTCTCTCTCTCTCTCTCTCTCATATGACCAAATGTCCTGTTTCGCCCGTTATATCCTTCTTCCCGGAAAGAAAAAGATGCATTAAGCATAAGAAAATAGCAAAATTAAAGACATTATATATTTTTGACATATAAGATCTAGAATAATTTCGTAAATCCGGATACCGTTTCACCTTTGTTTATGTCCTATTTATAGATAGTGCGTTATTTATTCCCCGAATGGCTTTACAAATATAGAGAAACATCTCTCTAGATTCTTGGGCAAAACGGAGAACTGAGATTCGTCATCTCACAGTCATTATTTCATCGGACTCTCGAAGCTCATGTCCGTATGGTAGTTTCGTTTATCAGCAGAACTGTTCATTGTGCAAGAAGTTTTTAGAATGAATCTTACCTACCGTCAAAGTTAGCCTATATCTTCGTGCCTTTAGTTCGATTGGCATTAAAAAAGAAGAAAAATTGTTGGCTAACCCGCTCTGTAGTCACCTTTCCCCCCACCAAGTGGCGTTAGAATGTTTATGTTCTTGTCAGAATTCTTCACACTGTGCCCTTGTCCAGATGGTGTGAATAGCCGTTATACAAAATTTGGACCATATCCGGGTGAATTTTTCTTGTATGATATTGTACTTGTTTTCTGTTTTTGCATCACGTCATTTACATTAAGAGCAGATATGAAAGCACTAGGCTGTATGGGAACGAATTTGTGTAAACTGAATCTTTTGGTTGTGCATGATGGTCACTTATGTGTGTTAGCCTAGCTGCTGAGGCAGGAGTGCAAGCATCCACGGACGTCTCCTTGCCCCTTTCCATCCACATCCCAGAGATGAAAAGAACTCATCCTTTCAGGAATCGCCAAGCAACTCTACCCTAGGACGCTTGAGGGCAAGCTTCGTGGGCGTCGATGCCCCAACAAACGTCCCGTGGGGCATCAGTGGTATGTCAAGTGGAAAATTCGTTTTCGCAGCTCCTCTTTCTGGCATTGTGCAGATCATACACAGCGCGTTTAGTAAGGTGAGAGATGGCTGTCTTGCTCTATAATTAAGTAGCCTTGGATGCCTGATGCAGGCATAGTAGGTACATGAATAGAAATCAATACCAGAAAGGAGAGAAAACAAGTGAAAAATGAGCCAAACAGCTTTCTGTACTCTCAGCCACTGCCCATGATACTCTCAACCACGGCCCATGAAACTTTCAGCCACGGTCATGGTTATCTCTGACCTTAAATAAAATAAAACTACTGAGGCTAGAGGGCTGCAATTTGGTATGTTTGATGATTGGAGGTTGAATGATGAACATACCAATTTGCAACCCTCTATACACGGTTTTTTTCCATCTGTCCACCAGCGTGTGGTGTTTGTGTATGGTAACACTGTGTCCCGGGCTTTAGATAGTTACATTCAGCTTACATTCAACAATAATAATAACCCTATTTCGAATATTAACGGTGTAATTCGCATACAGTAAATTATTAAAACACTTTTCAGTTGCAAATGTACGCCCAGATATCCTTTTATTTACCTAAAACTTACAGATAGCGTAAATATCTAAAGCCCAGGACGCAGTGTTACCATACGCAAACACCACAGGCGGGTGGACAGATGGAAAAAAACAGAGAATAGTTTTTATGATCTGAGGGCGGACAGAATAAATACGGAGAAACAGACAAATAGTTCTATTTTACAGAAGACTAAAATGCGTATTTGTAGGTTTAGTGTTATTTAGTTTGTTACTGTGACGTTGACTACCAATGATTAGCCAGAAGCGCACTTACATTTTGGAGAAAAAAAATTAGCGATTTGTATTATGATATTAAGCGCTCATTTTTTCTTTCTGTTTCAGTTTCTTTCATATAGTTTTTAGAAATGGCAAACGAAGTTATATAACATTTCCAGTGTGAGTCAGTGCCATAGCCGTTACATATGAAAACAACAAAGCATTATTCATAATAATAATAAATCTTTTTTTATTCTAATTGCTTTATCTGCAAATCTTTTTTGTGCTGGGTATCCGTATTATCAAACGTTTCACCTGAAAAAAAAAGTTCTTAAAATATTTGTTTCTGATCCACAGTGTATCTTATATTTTATGCGCTACACTTTCTTGACGCTTATAGCTTGCCAAAATTTTTTCAAGGAAACTTCAAATTTGGCTTCCTGTCAAAGTCAGCACTAAAAGTTTGACAGCATCATTGACTTGTGAAGAGCTGATCAGCAGTACTCGCTGAGATAATCTATCATAATAAAATCCGAGTGGATCTTGTTTGTCATCCCCAGGTTACAATTGGGAAGACATGACACAGCCACCCGCCCCGGGTGGGGCCCAGGGTAGGTATGGCAACGGGAGGGTAGGAGTGACATCCACCATCCTCCTTCAAACCTGTTTGCCTGCCCCGGGTGGGGGTGGTTTAGGGGGGTGATCCGGAGGGTAAGGGTGACAGCAGTGCCGGTTTCCAGCGCTCGTAGCGTGCTCCAAGAAGCTCATCTAAAAAAATGACATCCCTTTGAAAATTTTAGAGAACTGTATTTGGATATAATTCAGCCACTTCTTTTATATGCTTTGCTTTCTACTCTGTGTTCATGATTATATGTATATAACTAATAACTTACGAGGATACACAACGTCATGATACAAGCTAGTAGAATATTGTAAGACAGTGCAGAACGAAGCATTAGTGATTCATGTATCATAAATAGGCAGGTAATTCTATACGTGTTCGTTATGAAAATTAGCAACCTATTTGGTTGAATCGGGAAAAGTGACAGCTTTTACCTCTCGGTCTACCAAATGAAGTAGTTCAGCCTCACTACGTTTTCTTTCCTATTCTTTTCCGTGTTACCGTCGGACCTGGGCAGGATAACGGCATGAGGCTGCTATTCCCTAGTAGTTCCAGAGTACTTTCATAGGCTAACTATATGATACATTTGAGCCAATTTAAAGTCTGTCTGCAGTATCTTTATAAAAGTAATAACATAATTTATCACAAAAATCTAATCTATCCATCTAACTGTCCAGTGACGATAAAATGCATTCTTAAAGATTCTGTATTCAGAGCAAAATCGCAATGAAAATATTCGCTATAAAATCTACTTTCTCAAGTGTGCTAACAGTTCAGAACCAATTGCAAAAGAAAATGATACGTTCCGAAATTATAGTTATACAAAGCTTAGCTTTGAAGTACTCTCTTCAATCGGCTTTAAATGAGACCTATTTTGGTGTCACCAAGCTAAACCTTGTTGTTTTGAAAGCGAGAATGAAGTTCAGAATAACTGTGAGCTCTCGTAGTCTTTACTTGGCATTCACTTTGAAGCTTCTTGTACACTTAAAATTGTCATTATAGTTTATTACAGTATATGGAGAAAAACTGCCTGAGAGAAAGTTGCATGATGTGGAGCAACCTAATTAAGTTAAAAATGTATGTATCTTAAGTGGTCAGGATTTAATTTCAACCATATTGTAACATGCCTCATCTAGATATGTATAATTTTGGTTAGAGGTATGTAGATTAAAAAGGAAGTCATCATTGTTCGTGGTATCCATGACAGCTTAACAAGTTTTCATCACGCCTTTCATAGGATTTCGTCTCTCTTTCTTTTTCTCCATGGTCATGAACCTGTGACAATTCCACAGTTTACATCATTCAGCTTCTTGTTTGCAAACTGGCTGACAACATCCCTAAACTCTTGCTTAGCTACACCTGTTCTCTAAACACTGATATATTCAGGAAGTGAGCAATGAATTTCACGCAAATTCTACAATACGCTTAATCACTCAAGTCAAAATTGCTCTAAAACGTTCTGAAGCAAATTCCGACAAGTTTTAACAAAATATGACTGCAAATCGTTCTCCCCTTCTTGTATACACAGGCATGAGAAGAACAGTGTAAATACTTATTTTAGCATTCGCAGAACCCCTACGACCATTGTAGAAGAATGCATAAATTGGCATGAAAGGTACACTCAAAATAAAGTCCAAATCGTCATCTCATGTTAGTCCTATCTTTGCAGACCGGAAACTGTGCGACTTATGTAATGTCCGAAAGCTTCTTTAAAACGACCCTGCAGTGTATATTCTTTCCCAAGCAATCTCCGTGGAAACGTAAACTTGATCCTTTGTAAGTGCCTCTTTTGTCTAGAACAATTCATCCCCGTTTCTAAATGCACCTATGTACTAGCTAAGCAGTCACCATTTAAATGTCAATGATGAAATATTTCCATTTAATTTCAGTATAACATGTTAATGGCAACCCACTGTCAATTCAAAACCTTTTACTGTCTCTTAGCCCTTTTTTTAATCTCTTGGACAGGATCATTCGCCTACGAGAATCCGGAATCCTGAATCACATTTACAAAAAGGGAGTTTCCAACGCCACGGAATGCCTCAAGCCTGTCAGCTCCCAGGGAAGCACAAACTTACGGCCTATGGATCTGGGGGACTTCTACGGAGTCTTTGTGGTATACACAGGAGGTAGAGCAACAGAGGTTTTGAAAGACTTTCGGAATCTTTACTGTAATGACAAATCACTTGTTTAGTTATGATGTATCCTTATGAAACCTACGAGGACTGAGGAAACCAGCTAAATAATTAATATCATAGCCAGGTTTATCCGCAATTTAACAGTTAAAGTAGAGGACTCTTCTCAATGCTGCTAATAAAGTTAGCGAGGCAAGTCACATAAATGAAGTTCAGGATTCGCACTCAAGACGCTCAAAAACGAATATCTTAAGAGCTATCTGTATACTGTCAGAAATCAGGAGTTAAACGGCCCCCCTATTCCCACCCCCACCCTTTTGTCAGTGGAGACTTCTGACCTGTGAGAAAAATTGAAATTGCCCTAACCTGGACCAGTACCCCATTGATATCAGCGATAAAAAAAGTGCAGTGTTTTGAAGCTGATGTTAGGCTTCCTACTGAACTGTGAGGTAGTTTTGGCCTACTAAAATGTATTCTCCAAAAATAATAATCTCTAGCATATCAAAGCAGATGTAATATTACATATGCATGTCAGGGATACATTTCTACTCCAGGTTTAGGCTCATAATGAACACAAGTGCTCCCAAAACTCAATTATCCTCAATTTGACGTTCCCTGACCAATAATCTGTATGCGATGCAATAACTGTTTCTCTAAAGAAACGGAACACGCTTCACAGTAGTTGGTTGATTTTAGATTAGGTTGCACGGGTCTTGACCTCAGGGCTGCCCACAAGTGTATTATAATCTGGAAACAATTATAGTCTAATAAAAATCACAAACCCTGATTCTAGCTAGAACCGGTTTACACATGAGAAATATTTAGGAAAAATAAAGTGAATCAGGAGCATTTTAGACCAGGACAGGGGAACCATTTTGTGCACGAAGGCTACGTTGACATTCGTCGTCCCTCAGTCAGTGAATGTTCTTTTTAGTTATTCTAAATCTCTAGTAAATATTACGCATTCTAATAGAAAGACAGGAGTAAAAACATAACATGACAAATAGCTTATTACCCTCGACACAAATCGGTGACATCTTTGAGATTGCTTCTTTTGAGACAGCGTTTTAATATCGGCCTCTAAAATAGTGGTTTTCAATTGGTATTCAAGGGTACTATAAAACCTTAATTGGTATCCAAGGGCTTTATAGTAATTAAGATCTACCTCTGAAAGCTTCAGAAGGCCGCAGGTTCCCCACCCCTGTTTTAGACAAAATCAAATTTCGCAATTTTTAGAGGGAAAGGTACCGGGAGGACAGTCCCACTTGGGAAAAATAATTTTCGTTGTAGGAGGTAAAAACTGGCGAAGGAGAAACTTGCTAAAATTCAGAGGCGAACACTCAGATTTCAATTCAGATTCAGAAGCTTTATTTCGGACACAAACGCCTATAGACACACATTCATAAACATACATAAATAATATTGAAAACTCTAAAAGGGTGAAATTTGAAATGATAAGTATGAAAAATGATTTTGAAGTCAAGAAAATTATGATGTGGATGAGGCGTAGATTATAGAACTAAGCGATTCTTCATAGAAAAAGGACGAATGCAAATGTAGTACATTCGAATAAAAAAGCATAATGGAAATGGCCAGCAATACAAAGCTGATAAATTTATTCGTACACAAAAGGGCAAACTATATGAGGAGAGCGTAAGTAAGGCTTTTTCAGCGTTTATAAATACATAATTGAATTGTAAAAACAAGCAGAATGGGCAATTTTCATCATTATACAATTTTTCAAAATTCTTCAGCCTTTACAAATTGCAAGTTATACTTTTGCGTCTCAGTTGTGGAGATGACGGTTGACCAAGCAAGCCCTTACAAGCTTCGGAAAGCCCTTGAGCCTTCGTAGGCTATCGTTATGCAAACCCTCAATTTATTCATACGAGTAGCTCGCTATTTTGTTCTGATAACTTAGGACGCACAATATAAAAACTTGCAAAAATCTCTGAAAACGCATTGTCTCAGCATCGTCTTTACGTTTGCAAAAATTCCTTAAACTCAAACTGCCTCTAGCGCATTGGCTTCGATACAAAAATACTACTTGGTCATTGTCAGAGTTCTTTGCAGTAAAATAATATCCAAGTTACTTTACTTTTATACAGAATGTATTCTTACATTGTCAACAACGATAAGAGACTTATTTATTAGGTCGGAAGTTACACTCAGAAAATATCAGACATTTGCTCTTATTTACAATTACCAATAAGATCTTGTCGGACTTGAAATCATGATAAATATTTTGTAAGCTTTTGTAGCCCACTTTCTAAAGGAGCGAGTAAAAGAATATTATCACCATAAAACAAATGTGTTCGAATCGTGTAGTTGAAATAACATCCAATTTTAATTTGAGTCAACCTACGTGAGAGGTCACTCATAATATACAATGAACAGATGAGGTGTAAGTACACTTCCCTGTCTCACTCCGCAAGAAATAGAAAATTCACTCGAAAATAAATGGCTCGCTGATTTTTACGCCACTCACCTGGCAGTTCAATAATATAGTTCCGAACAGTTCTTTTTGATCATTCGTCAAATCGCTTCTCATGAGACATATCCACAAAACAAGCGAATACCGGTGTTCAACGAATATCATACTCCTCTATTATATGGATACATAAGTGAACTAGTCGTCATTGTCAACAAGAGTTTATTCACATCTGTCCAATGCGATCGCTTTCAAAACTTCAGATAACTAAGTAAAACTCAAAGTACCAGATGTAGCCCTTCATCTCCAGGACTACATGAAGAGCACTTTGCTGAGCATGTAAGGCATAAAGATAACAACTGCAATTAAATTATTATTATCATTATTATTATTTTTTTTTGCTCTATCACAGTCCTCCAATTCGACTGGGTGGTATTTATAGTGTGGGGTTCCGGGTTGCATCCTGCCTCCTTAGGAGTCCATCACTTTTCTTACTATGTGCGCCGTTTCTAGGATAACACTCTTCTGCATGAGTCCTGGAGCTACTTCAGCGTCTAGTTTTTCTAGATTCTTTTTCAGGGATCTTGGGATCGTGCCTAGTGCTCCTATGATTATGGGTACGATTTCCACTGGCATATCCCATATTCTTCTTATTTCTATTTTCAGATCTTGATACTTATCCATTTTTTCCCTCTCTTTCTCTTCAACTCTGGTGTCCCATGGTATTGCGACATCAATGAGTGATACTTTCTTCTTGACTTTGTCAATCAACGTCACGTCTGGTCTATTTGCACGTATCACCCTATCCGTTCTGATACCGTAGTCCCAGAGGATCTTTGCCTGATCGTTTTCTATCACTCCCTCTGGTTGGTGCTCGTACCACTTATTACTGCAAGGTAGCTGATGTTTCTTGCACAGGCTCCAGTGGAGGGCTTTTGCCACTGAATCATGCCTCTTTTTGTACTGGTTCTGTGCAAGTGCCGGGCATTCGCTTGCTATGTGGTTTATGGTTTCATTTTTCGTATTGCATTTCCTACATATGGGAGAGATGTTATTTCCGTCTATCGTTCTTTGAATATATCTGGTTCTTAGGGCCTGATCTTGTGCCGCTGTTATCATTCCTTCAGTTTCCTTCTTTAGCTCTCCCCTCTGTAGCCATTGCATTGCCATGTGTCATCGCTGGCTAGTTCTTTAGTCTGTCTCATGTATTGCCCGTGCATTTGTTTGTTGTGCCAGTCCTCTGTTCTGTCTGTCATTCTCCTGTCTCTGTATATTTCTGGGTCTTCGTCTACTTTTATTAGTCCTTCTTCCTATGCACTCTTTAGCCACTCGTCTTCACTGGTTTTCAGATATTGCCCCAGTGCTCTGTTTTCGATGTTGACGCAGTCCTCTATACTTAGTAATCCTCTCCCTCCTTCCTTTCGTGTTATGTATAGTCTGTCCGTATTTGCTCTTGGGTGTAGTGCTTTGTGTATTGTCATATATTTCCTGGTTTTCTGATCTATGCTGCGGAGTTCTGCTTTCGTCTATTCCACTATTCCTGCGCTGTATCTGATTACTGGCACTGCCCATGTGTTTATGGCTTTTATCATATTTCCGGCGTTGAGTTTTGACTTGAGTATCGCCTTGAGTCTCTGCATATATTCTTTCCTGATCGTGTCCTTCATCTCTTGGTGTTTTATATCCCCTCCTTCCATTATTTCCAGGTATTTGTATCCTGTCTCATCTATGTGTTTGATGTTGCTCCCATCTGGTAGCTTTATCCCTTCAGTTCTCGTTACTTTGCCTTTTTGTATATTGACTAAGGCGCATTTTTCTATTCCAAACTCCATCCTGATGTCCCCAGATACAATCCTTACAGTCTGGATTAGGGTATCTATTTCCTTGATGCTCTTACCATACAGCTTGATGTCGTCCATGAACATCAGATGGTTGATTCTGTTGCCTCTTTTCTTGAGTTGGTACCCGGCATCCATCTTCTGTAGTACTTTTATCATGGGAATCATGGCTACTACGAAGAGTAGTTTTTGACAGTGAGTCGCCCTGGAAGATCCCTCTCCTGATATTAACCTCTGCTAGTCTTATTCCAGAGCTTGTAAGTATTGTATTTCCAGTTGCGCATTGTTATTTTTGAGGAAGCTGATGGTGTTTCCTCTGCCCCATATATTTTCAGGCATTCTATTAGCCATGTGTGTGGTATCATGTCGAAGGCTTTCTTATAGTCTATCCATGCCATGCTTAGGTTGGTTTTCCTTCTCCTACTGTTCTTCATTACCATTTTGTTATTATTATTATTATTATTATTATTATTATTATTATTATTATTATTATTATTATTATTATTATATTTTATTATTATTTTATTATTATTATTATATGAGGGCTATGGAGGATGTTTTCTGCTGTTATACAAACAGAACATATAAGAAAATAAATGGATCATGTCAAGATTGGCGAACACACTATTTTTCAATACAATATTATACAATTTTGATTTATATATATATATGCATGTGTGTATATATATATATATAATATATATATATATATATATATATATATATATATATACCATATATCATAATAGGGGTTCGCTAATCTTGACATGATCCGCTTAAATAAGAATTTAAAAAAATTACAGAAAAAGTCGTCAGTCATTTATTGAACTCATTGCGAAAAGTATCCAGAATACTGAATGCCTGATGAAGCTATAAGAATATATGCCACCGGTTTCTTCGAAAAAGAAAATGGCGGTATAGCAGAGGAAAAAGCGTAAGGTATTCCACTTTCTAACGGCGTTTTTCCCTTTGCAGGTATCGTGGCTGTGGTCGTTTCTTTCATCGCAGAAGTTACTCTTGGCAGCAAAAGGCGATTAGCATCTTCACATACTACTTCTGACCCTGACGTTGACTAATATGGACATTCATGTCCCGATCGGAAATTCATGTTAACCTGAAGGTAAAATGACCATTTGGAACAAAAACATGTCCCTAAGTACTGCCGGCATATCTGTGAAATCTATTATAATGTGTTAATTGGTTTTCGGTTATGCAACTTGCAGAAGATTTTTAATAGAGTAACTCTATACAGTTCGTATATCTGTTGTAAATAGAGAAGAAGAAATGATGTCAATCATTTGTGATGGCAGTTTAAGAGGAAGCTGACATTCAATATGTCAACTTGGTTTTTCGCTTGTATGACAATAAAGGCAAAGAGGAGCAGTGGTGTTACTTTCCCAGGACGATTTCTGGCTTTTCAGCGATGTCGTTTGAATGTTACACAGATCTGGACGCGCACAACTTCAGGAGGGAAATAATCAAAATAGTTTTAACAGATCAAAGTGAGTGATTTTTCAATTTTATGTTCAGGAATTCCTGACCATTATCCATGTTTCAAGCGAGCCAATTCTTTTTTCAGTAACGACTATAGCAGATTCACTTCAACCGTGCATTTGACGTCTAGGCCAGTCCCTTACGACGCTCCTGATTGGCTGTTGATAAGCCAATCAAAGGGCTGGAAACTCTCAGTCTCTCGAGAGTCCACATAGGTAGGATCTATGTTCCACCTCTCCTGAGGGATACGTCTTTCAGGAGAGGTGAAACATACATCCTGCCTATGTGAACTCTCTAGAGAGACAGATTCCAGCCCTGCAATTGGCTTATCAACAGCCAATCAGGAGCGTCGTAAGGGACTGGCGTAGACGTCAAATGCACGCTAGCTACACAGCTCAATAGGCATCTAGAGGGTTGTGAACAAGTGACTGGCAACCGCTTCTAAATGAATCATTGCGCTATACCTACTGGGTCCATCTGCGTTTCGTTTGCTTCAAAATACAATAAAAGGAGAACGTTAACTGTATGATTTGCACCCCTAACCGCGGGGGAAAAAAAGGCCACTGACGCTTGCAACAGACCTGGGGAATCGGCAGTTCGTCACAATGAGCGCATGAACACGCCAAAAACCTTTGCCCATACAAAGATTTGCTTGTTATCATAGACGCGTTTCTTCATTGTTCATCTCAAGTTTCCCTCCTCTGTGCACTGTGAGTACAAGTATCATAAGGGACGACAGATTAACAGAGTAAAGACGAGATTTTTCGGGCAAAGAAATTAAATTTAAAAATGTCTCGCACGAAGGAGGGGTTTGAGAAAAACTGCAATGGTAAGATGCTTAAAGAAGTCAAGATTTCTGCATGATTCTTGGGTTAGTAAATGCTTATACCGAAACAACAGAGTAGGTCATATTAAAGGAATACTTTAGTACAATTTCCTTTCCTAGAATTAGCAGCACTAGCGCGAAAAAGGACAATAAAAGTAGGACTGTAAGACTGCATTGATAGTGACTGGTGTTTGAAGAGTTTTAGAAGACTAAACTTTAAAAAATATCCATCAAATATCAAGTAAAACCCGGTTTCACTTATAGGACTAGAGAAGAATAATTGTAAATGTAACCATCAGTTCATTTGAGTATCTCCAGGGATAAGAGATCCTTCTATTCCGGGTAATGATGAACTATTGATAAGCAAGGCATCTGGTTAAACTCTGAAGGGAAGGAGGTGCAAGGAAACATCCCTGGAAATAACTTTCATGCAGAAGTATTTGAATGATCATAACTGATCCCAAACTTTCAACGGTATTTATGGACACAGACGTACTGTGTGCTATCAAAACTCCGTCGTAGAGAAGTAGATAATGAAAAGGGCAGAACGCTTGACTTCTTACAGCTGTCATCTGCCCACTTCTGGAAAAGGATGAAAAAAATGAAAAGGTGTATACTCATGAAAAGAAATATTGACAAGGGACGGAGAATGAATATAAGGTATCCTCATATTCCCCATTTTATAATGGTCATATTTGACTAACTATAATCCATGCCAGTAATCGTATCAATTGCAGAAGCGTCAAACATTTTACTTTTAAAGTCTAAGTAATCACTCACTGAAAAACCGATCTATAATGTATACCGTTGTATATGTGGTTTCCTCATATCCTTGAGATTTAAGATATGAAAATTCTGGCATTTTCCAATTCAAGAAATGTGGAGTTTTTGCTTCTCGTTCATACCTCTACGGTGCCAAACCAGCTGAAAAAACCAAAGTAGACTTTATTCTTTTTTCTGTCCTTGCAGACTTTCGTGCATGATATCTGAAGTTTGTCTGTGCAGGTCACTGTGGCAAAAGAAAAACTGGCTTCATTTATAAATTGCTTGTTTTGTTCCATTCTTTAATCGGAACGGAGGTAACCAATCACAAAATATTTCGTACCCTGAAAAATGCTTAGCACACAGGTACAAATTATTTGCAAGTTCACTTATTATTACCTGGTATGTCATGGCAGGTGTTATCGGAAAAAGTATATACCAGATTTCAAAAAGATTGTCATCATAAACGTCGTAAACTTACTTGCTTTTGAATCTTGTATTATTGAAACATTCTGAGGAGGGATATTTATTGTTTCTGACCTCACTGTTTTTGCTTGACAAGTATATTACATAAGCTTTAGAGCATAAAGCATTCAACATACATGCTTGATAGTATGTGGCCAACTTAATGCGTTGGTTTTCTCTATATCGAGATGACTGTGAATCTTGGACAATACGAAATACCTCAATTGAACCAAGTAGGTCGTTAGACAGGGGATTAAGGACATCTTTACAGTTCAGAGGGCGATTTCTTCGCTCATTCACCGCTTCTGTCACCCACCTCTCCCGCACCATACTCGAGCTTTTTATACAAATCTATGAAGTTTTCTTGTTTGGATGAGAACAGAAAAGCCAACTTACATATCCTTACACAGCTGCTTTAGATTGGCGACACTCTCAAATAGACAATCATCAAGCAGCTCACTGAGAATGTAGCTGATAAGGAAAGAAAAGGAGCAAGCTTCTGTCTCCTTAGGTTCGGCCAGCTTCAGTCATTGCTGCTTAGCTGTCAGTTACCAGAACTTAGGGTTCAAGGGTTATAATGCTATTGAAAAGGTCATGCAGGTTTCCGTTTTCCAGTAATGATAAATCAAGAATGAGTAATTTACGCATACCAATCTGACACAGTTTTTGTCTTTGGCCACCTGTGGTCCGTCCCCAGTGGGTAAAATTTTATCATGAGGCCCCTGAAAATTTCCCGTGAGCCCCAGAGGGCCATATGGGTCACACTGAGATCCCCTGCTTTATGCGATGATCGTACAAAGAGAGCTGTCATCACAGCTGCATGGTTAATTAAAACGGCTGTCTTGGGTCGTATGTCATTTCCTATAGAAATGGCATTTCAACCATCACAAACAGATGAATATGATGGAAATATGTCTCAGATGCAAAGTTAAGAAATTTACATTAAATAAAACAACCATTTTATGAAAAGTGGAAAATAGACAAAAAGAATAAGATTAATGTAAAAGCATTTGACATGAAATAAATAATATCTTCTACAATTAAACTCATTGTGTATTATAATGATTAATTAATTAACTGCGAAGCCTAGCGTTGGCTAAGCTGAAACTAACTTAAAATTGAAGCACAATATAACGACTTCATGCTTAGGCACTGACAATGAAGACGGCTGAATAAAGAAAACTGAGACAAACGTATCTAGTGTTGCTGTTAATGAGATATTAGTATTGGTAATGTTTTATGACAAGTGCAGTACCGGTTTCAACGAACGAAAGTCCCCATTTAGAGTTTAAAGATCAAATTTCATGTTTTACAATCAAACTGTCTTTTAACATCGGAAGTGTCTTTTCATCATTTTAAAAATTCAGTGTTCTTTGTTAGGATATTGTTAGAAATGATGCTTATTCTTAATTCTTTTTAGCTTTAAGAGTTATCATTTTCCCTTGATGTTGGTAACCATTCGTGACTAAGATATGTCAGAAATATCTGGTTAAGATTTTAATAAACCAAAAGGTAACCCAGTAAACCGACAAGATTTCCTTTAGTGTCCGAATGAGCTGAAACTGACTGGTATGATTAAATCAGGTTTGACGAACTCGTCACTCTCCTCTCTTCGATAGTCATTGCTTATAAACTGACTATGGACCCAAACTTTCTGACATTTGGACATAGTAAAAACCTGGCTATCAATTAGAACAAGAAGAATGTATTTGTCTAGCAATTTCATGAGGTGTTTGCGATTCAAGGTTGGATGAAGGGTTTAGGAGTTGCTGAAAATTTTCTATTTTCAGTTTGTTGTTGTAATAATTTCCAAGCATTCATATAATCCAAAATATTTTCAAAATGTTCCAAGAAAACTCTCCCAGTGGAGAAGGCATCTATACTGAAATTTTTTAAATAATATTGATTTCATCTACATTACTTTATCAATATATATATATATATATATATGATATATATATATATATATATATATATATATGTGTGTGTGTGTGTGTGTGTGTGTGTGTGTGTGTGTGTGTGTGTGTCAGAGCTGAAGGCACTGAAAAAGCTTAAAAAGAAACACCAGCACAAAGTACTTTCGTGTAATTAACACATTTTTGTGGCCCCGAAGATATGTTAATTACACGAAAGTATTTGTCACTCCGTCGTCTCTTTTCAAGCATTTCCAATGTAGCTTCCGCTGATGAACAAATCACGTGCATCTTTGTATGATATTTTAGTATATATATGTATATATATATATATATATATATATATATATATAAAATAATAAATGATACATCGACGTACAAATGTCCTTTGATATCCGATTCGCTCTACTCGAAATTAATGTATTTTCATATATGTTTACCGAAGGGGAAATTTTTAGTTGATAATAATTACGTCCTCTCGTGAGTTCGAACCAGCACCCAGCGGACTAAGGAGAAATCAAGACTCCATTGACATTATCGACTCGGCCAACAAGTGAGGTATAAGTTGATACCGATTTCCACTTTACAAATCACTGTCGAACTCAGGTATTTGTCATTAGGATATCCAACCCCCTCTGCCATGCTAACAAAGTCGAATGTTTCCCGCACGTAGCCATTTGATGAATTTTTATCACATCACCGTGATTCATATACATACATCGAGCCGGAAACGTCCTTTAATATCCAATTCGCTCTACCTCGTAATTAAAACTATGAATATTAGTACAGACGTTGTTTGCACCACTCCTACTGCCCAGGCATTGGTAGGAAGAGCACCCATTGCAGGTGCCCATGCAGAAGGTATGGACGAGGGAACAGCCGAACAGACAGAGGAAGTAGTTCAACCACGGGGATCGGCTCGTCTTTTGGCCAGACAACAATTGAACGAGGGAATAACATGATTGTTTTCCTCCTTGGAAACTGTTCTAGCGTCTTTTCTGTCCTTCGTGACTTCGCCTATTTTTTTTTCAAGGAAAAATCAGTACGGCTGATGAGGTCTACTGATCAAGTAGACGAAAGCTCCCGTCATATAATAATTTTTTAATACACATCTTACATGAGTGTGGAATTTTTTACTTCAAAAATTTTCCAATTACGTTATGGTGATTTTTTTATATATATATACATATATATATATATATATATATATACATAATATGTATATATATATGTATATATATATATATATATATATATATATATATATATATATAGACAAGGGTCCTTCTAAAGAGGAGGAATTGATTTTGGTAAACACAGAGTACAAGCAAAAGCGTTGTGACTTTTGAGATGTCTTGACTCTTGTCTGTTCCCTTATGTCCCGCTTTTGCCTTCACGATATCTTGAGTACGAAAACATGACCATGTCATCAACCATCTGCGAAAATGTCATTTTAATGTCTTGTCATTTTTTTATCTATTACCTGTCAAAAACCCACGGCCATCGTCCTCCCAAATCCAATTAAGACACGGGCGATATTATTATTATTAAAGTAGTTTAACCAGACCACTGAGCTGACTTTCAGCACTCACAGGGCTGGCCCGAAGGATTAGATTAAAATAAAAAAAATCATGTCTAGGCCAGAGGCAAAGCTCTGGAACCGAATTGTTTATTCGGTGTGATGACAAATGAATGAAAATTAAACAACTGCACAAAGGCACACACTCACACTGGAACACATGCACACAATAAATATATTTACTCACGTATCCATACTTGCATAAAAAATAAAATCAGAGTAAGTTAAGTAACATTTAAAAGTTTTTTTTTTAAATTCACTAAATAGTCTAATAATTTTGACTTAGGTTTATATTTTATCAACTAAATTACACTTCTTCAAGAACATAAAAATAGGCATGACCGAAAATGCAGAAGATACTGACAAGATTTCTTTCATAGATCTGTTTACAAATGTCGACAGTCGTTGCTGGTTGTAACAGCAGTTATAACCACAACCACCTTGCACTCTGGTCACTCAGGAGTTAAGCCACGTGGTCTGCTCATTAAGTGTCCATGTGTCAGACGGGAATGGCCTATACGGAGACGTGTCAGAATTACTTGTACATGTCTCTCTCTCTTTCTGATATGATGAACTCCACTTTCCAGCATCAGGTTTTATTTGTTATTATTTATTATTTTCTGGTTCTTCATTCCAAATATGTTGCCATATATTTGCTATATATGTTTATAATACCCATTTTTAAGTATGTTACAGAATCACTCATAGGGAGATTCACACTTGATCTTGTCATTTGATTTGCTTCTTTGGCTGCTTTGTCAGCCTCTTCATTTCCTTTGATCCCTACATGGGGAGGGATCCAACATATTTCTGCATTTTCCCCAATAATATCTAATTTATGAAGGGATAATTTAATTTGTTGTACAATATTATTTTTTGGTTTGTAACTCTGGATGGCTTCTATGGCACTTCTCGAGTCACTAAAAATCACAAAATTGTTGAGTGATGTTTCTTTAATTATTTTTATGGCTGAGGCAATTGCGCAAAGCTCCGCTGTGAATATTGAAGCTGTATTGGGTAAGGAGAATTGATATGATTTGTCCTGGGACACTGCAGCATATCCCACTCCATGTTCCGATTTAGATCCATCTATGTATATTGCATAATGTGGACCTTTTTGGTTCATATGCTCTATTGTATGTTGTCTATGGTGTGATGGTGTATATAAGTATTTTATTTGCTAAATATTTTAATTGTATGCAAGTTTTCATTTTATTCATTGTCCAAGGCGGAGGTAATTCTACTATTGGAGGAATTTGTACATTCACATTTAGTGACTCAAACAATCTTCTAGCTCTAATTGGAAAAGGGGGTGGATGATTGTTTATAAATATATCTCTGAGTTAAAATAATTTTTTTGTTGGAGAATCGCTTGTCCTAATTCTCAGAGCATTCTTCATTATTACTAGCTCTCTATGGAGAGAGAGAGGTAGTTCACCACATTCAACCTGTAAAGAAAATGTCTGTGATGATTTAAAGGCTCCTGAACATATTCTAAGGCCCTCATTATGAACTGGGTCCCGACGTTTTCAGTGCTGCGTCTGACGCCGAGCCATATACTTCGCTACTGTAATCAATGATAGACAGGACTGTTGCTTTATACAGTAATGTAAGGGTTTGTCTACCGGCTCCCCAAGTAGTGTTTGATAATTTTCTAATTAGATTTAATGCTTTTTTACATTTTGATTTCAAGTATGTTATGTGGGGTTTCCATTTCAAGTGAGTATCAAATACAAAACCTAAAAATTTTGCAGTTTGTCTAATTGGTATACTATGATTTCTGATTTTTAAATCTACTACTTCACCATTCATCCACCTTTTATCTTTATAAAATACTGCTGCTTGAGTCTTATGTATGAATAACTTAATTCCTACAGATGAGGTCCATTCATTTACTTCTATTATATTAATCTTTTATAATGATGCGTTGACTGCATGTGTTTAATACGAGAGGCTGAATAATATATGGCAAAATCATCCATGTATAGGTTGCTTTTAATTCCAGTAGGTAGATTTTTATTAATATCATTAATTGCTAGGGTAAACAGTGTTCCACTAAGGACACTTCCTGTGGAACACCATTTTCAAGTGGAAATCTTCTGGACAATACATCATCATCTAAATTTCTATCACTTCTTACATTAGCTAAGTTTTCTCCTATTATATTACTTATTTCTTTTGAATTGAGTATTTTTTTTCCGTCTTTTAATATGGCATGTCTGGGTGGTTTAACATGGGTACCATTTATTTTCCTGAATTTTTCCCATATTTTTTGTATGGGAGTATTATTAGAAAGATCTGATACATATTTCCTCCATGAAATTATTCTTCCTTGAATTACTTCTTTCTTAAATTTTGCAGATATTTTGTTGTAAAGAGGCTTTAATGCATCAATTTCTAGCAACAATATAGTCATTTTTTGTAAAGTACCTTCTAATATTGGTAATGTTTTATTTATTTTACTGAACTTTCTATTCAGATTATCCAATCGTCTCCCTATTGAGTGTTTTATATTTATTAATTCTGTTACCTCATCGGACCACCATGGAACTTTGTGCTTTGTTGGATGAGGTTTTGAGTTTGGTATTGCTTTATCAGCAACATTTTTGATGAAATTAACAAGAAACTTATTAGTTTCATTATGGTCTTTTAGATATTCAAATAGTGGTATACTTCTAGTGAGCATTTCATACCGCTTCCAATCTGCTTTATAAATGTTATAGTGAGGAAAATGTTTTGCTGGATTATTTTGTAAAAAGGAAATTAATATTGGGAAATTATCACTAGTGTACAAGTCATCAACTGTGTTCCAATCTAATCTGTCAACTATACTTGTTGAACAGAGTTAAGTCTACAGAAGAAAATGTTCCATGTGTTTTTGAATAATAGGTGCTAACTTCATCATCATTTATACAACATATGTCATTAGAATCTATAAATTTTTCTACTTTACTTCCTGCTCTATTTGAGTTTGAACAGTTCCAATCCCATATTGGGTTGTGAGCATTAAAATCCCCTATTATTAATATAGGTTCTTTGGCATTTTTAATTGATTCTCCAAGTTTATCAATATATCAATTTTTATTTGGTTGGTTGTATAAATTATAAATGATATAATTATAGTTTTTAATTTGAATTTTAATACCTGATATTTAGAGGTCAGCAATGTTTACAGGTACTTTGTCCTAACATACTTTTTTATGTACATTTATCGCTGTACCTAAATTTCCTTCTTCTTCCTGTGATGTTGATATTAAGGTAAACATAATATCATTGGTTCATATTCCTTTAATAACCTTTGTACTTCTCCCAGGTGTAATCTGGTCTGTAGACCATTTACGTTCCATTGTATAATATAACTATTGAAAATATTATGTTATATCGGTCGTGTTTTGTTTTCTTTTTTTGTATTATCAACTTGAATTTTTTTTAAAATTTTATTTACAATATTCAGTTGTTAATCTTTATAATATTTTAGGTGCTCAATACACATACATCCTTTTTCATGAGTGTTTAAATCGGTGACCTCTTTCTTTCTATATTTCCTAAAATTTCTTATAATGTTTAAGCAATTTTTTTTTATATTTTTGTTATTATTGCACAATGCAATAAAGCAATCATTGCAGCCACATGTGTTGTCATGTACATCTACTGCTTTGTTTGTTTCCTTGTTATACAATTATTTGGTGATGGAGTAATCCTCATCACCCTTGACATAGTCAACCATCATCCATGGTATGGTTTTTCTCCTCCCCACTTCTTTGGTGTTTTGGATCTCTGCATCTATAGGTTTTATTATTATTTTAGGAGATAAAGGTATGTTCTTATTTTGTTTTTGTTCTTTCTTCATATCTTTTGTTTTTGGTTTGACCGATGTTTCCCTAATTATAGTTGGTTTCTTTCTTTTGTGTGGTGTTCTCTAAAGGTATTTTTTTTCTTTAATTTCCGGTACATCACAACTTCCTCCTTCCACCTCTGTGGTAGTATCTTCTTGTGCTTCTATTTGCATTAATACTTCAGATAAATTTGATAAATTATCATCCAATTCATTTGCACCTGTTTCCTGGTTCTTTACTATCTTAGTTTTTTCCTGTATATTACTGACTTCTTCTTGAGACCTACTTTGCTGCATGTTGTTACTTCTATCTGTATGATTTTTTGTTTCATTACTGGTTCCTGTTATAGAAGAATATGTACGTTTCTTGGCAGGATCTTGAATTCCTCTCACTTTCAATTCTAATTTAGCCTCTGTTATAGACATGCCTGTTCTTTCTTTTAACATTTTCAATTCCGTTTTGTATATGTAATACATGCATTCTTTGGATCTTGCATGATGATTCTGCTCACAGTTTACACACTTAGGTTCACTGCACTTCCATTTGGTCGTGTGTTTTGTAGATCCACAGTAAGCACACACTGGTTCATTCCTACAATTTCTCTTTGTGTGTCCATACTTACTGCAATTTTGACACTGCAGTGGCTTTGGAATATAGGGTCTTAACTCTCTATTTTGGCCTAATAAATTATTTTTTGAGGTAGATCTGAACCCTCAAATTTTATTTTTGCTATTTTTAGTATTTGTTTATTGCCTCTTTTACTTATCACATCATGAACCTCGCAATCCTCAACCTTGGGGTATCTCTTTTTGAGAGAGTCTAACAGCATTTTCTTATTTATTGGCTCGTCGTTATTGTCAGGAAGTACAATGGTACCCTGGATGCTGTTCATGTTATCATGTTTTTCTACTTTGACAATAATGTTACCTATTGTTTTTAAAGACTGACTTTTTGTTGTGGCTTTTATAAGCCAAGACTTCTCTTTTATTTTTCTGAACGACATTTCTGCCTTTGGATGACTATTTAATAAACAATTTTCCAATTTCAAAGCTGAAATATTTTGTTCAGCTTCCATAGTTAGAAACATAGACCAACTTCCACTCCTAAAGAGGGAGTCAAAGTGAGTCAAGGTTGGGTCATGACGGTACTTAGGTTTCCTTGGTTTGGTATATGGTATTAATGTTTTAATACCAACCTGGTCTTTGTGACTTGAGCTTTCTTTAGAATGGTCCAAATCTGTGCCAGAAGTCGTGAGGATGTTTGTTAAATTTTCCATGTAATAAAATTGTAAATTTCGTCCAGGATGAAGTCCCTCTCACCAGGGAGGCCCAACTGGGGGAGGAGCAATAATGTTACAGTGGTAACTGCCCTGAGATCTTCACCTGGATATACGCCACAGCCATTAGCGCCTTAAGGGTCGTCAGACCGTCGAGATCGGACCCAACACTGTGGGCATGGCTTGACATAAAAATTTCCCCTCGCTCAACAACGCCAGGTACTCTAGTTTTACGGGTGGAGTGGCATGCCGTCCAACTCCACCTTTCATCAAGTTAAAAGAGCAGTCAATTCAGTAGTCCAAAACTATGCTAAGGTCGTCAATGAAAGCAAAAGAAGGGAAGGGGGAACCTTTATAAGAGGAGGAGTAAAGGAGTTAAAGTTCCCAATGTTCAGTTGGATCCACAGCAGAGAGTGTAGGCATAAAGGGGCATACTCTCTCTGCAGTGGATCCCTAAGCCCCCACCTCGTCAAGGAGTTGGGATCAAGGGGCCTTAACGTGACAACGGCTTGCCACTTTGAGAAAGGTAGTAGACTTCTGGGACCACACCCAACTCAAAACCATTGTTCAAATTCCTAGTCCAGTCTTATGAAAGTCATTTGAAGAATCAGGCCCCTAAAATTTGTCAAGTTTCACATCCTCACACTCTCCATGACCTAACCTTGCACCCATATCCTTGTTTCTGCATTGCTTTGCACCTGCAGCTCTGCACCCGAGCCCAAAGTCTCTCGACCCTAATTAACATCTCTTTGTACTCTCCTCTGTACCCTTCTCTGCTGGCTTTCAATAACATTTTCAGGTACCTACCGAGGATTAGCAGCGAGACCAAAGGAATGAGAGATATCACCCTCGTTTTGACCGATGTCAGACAACGCAGCTAGTGTGTGCCCTATCAAATGGCATTTTGCCTTGGCCATTTAATGCAGCATCATGCCCTAGTCTTACAATGTGCAAATCCACTCTGGCATACTGCTGTCTTGGTGAAGATCTTAATGGTAGTTTACACTTTTACTGTACTGTCTGGACCAAGGACTCTGCTTTGATGTCCTGCTTTGACAGCCACCTTGAAGCTGTCACCTTGAAGTACTTGAGCGCTGCCCGACGTGGACTGCTCTCCTAATATTGTCAAGTGGTGAAGAGTTGTAAGTAATAAAGACATTCCCCTATGCAAGTCTTGTCCACTGGCTAAGGTAATTGAATTGAAGTTGATTGTCAGCCTTCACCTATTATTCCTACATTCATTTCTTGTTCCAACTGATCTTCTATTCCCATGACCCTATTATCCTGTCTGTGCATTTGTGATATCTGTGAATTCATTTGTGAAAGTGTTTCGTGAGATCTGTGTCGGTCATGCTTACAGTAATCGAGTAACTTAGCATTCATTCATTATTTTGACATTTATTCGTATTTGGCATTTTTCCATTTAAGCACTGATCAGTTATATGATTTTCCCAGTTGTTATCCCATGTATTACAATGTACCTACTTTGCAGATTCGTGTAGACTTCCCCGTTGTGTGCCGTCTTCTGTAATTTAACAGTGCCACTCAACATTTACTGCCATTTGTCAGGACAAGATTTCCAAAGTCTCAGTGGGAGCAATCCTTGCTTACAATGCTTCATCTTATGGGTTTAGTCTCAAGAGTTCTATAATTGTTTTATGCACCATATTTACTTACTAGATACAGTGCCACGGAGCCAGTGAGAGCTCCTGTAATTTTATTATTCTTCTGATTACCTTAGTGAATTATATTTCTAAGTGGACATAATACATTTAAAATCAATCCATTTTTGAAAGTAATTTGTGAAAATTTACCAAAGGTACATACTTTTATTTTCTGCCAACCCCTGTCAGCTGTCGTTTCCAAAAGAATTCTGAATTAGAGCCAGTTCCTCCAGATTTTCCAAAATAAAATTTTACACCCTGGCCTGTCTGTAACAATATATATATTATATATATATATATATATATTATATATATATATATATATATATATATATATATATTCAAGTAATACAAAGTCCACAATTATGTAAAATGTGTATTAAAAATACATAAAAAACGAGAGCTTTCGTCTACTTGATCAGTAGACCTCATCAGCCGTACTGACTTTTTCTTTTCAAAAATTATATACAAAAAAGTTACGAAGGACAGGCAGGACTCTGGAAACGTCTCCAAGGGAGATAACCACCAAAACAAACTCTCTTAATTATGTTATTCCCTCGTTCAAATGTCTGGCCAAAAGACGAGCCGATCGTCGTGGTTGAACTACCTCCTCTGTG
This sequence comes from Macrobrachium nipponense, assembly GCF_015104395.2. Classification (NCBI taxonomy): domain Eukaryota; kingdom Metazoa; phylum Arthropoda; class Malacostraca; order Decapoda; family Palaemonidae; genus Macrobrachium; species Macrobrachium nipponense. The sequence goes on along the minus strand of NC_061089.1, from coordinate 4,696,921 downwards.
TGTTCGGCTGTTCCCTCGTCCAAAACTTCTGCATCGGCACCTGCAATGGGGTTCTTCCTTCCAATGCCTGGGCTGGAGAAAGAGAGACAACCTGGGCAGTAGTAGTGGTGCAAACAACGTCTGTTCTAATATTTACAGTTTTAAGAACCAAATAATTTAAAAAACCATCCTCTTGGGTAAATGATTTGTTAAAATCAAACACGTTTAAAATATTAATAAGAGCCCCTTCAACTACTCTGCGTCTAACGCAAGTAGACGCAGAGTAGTTGAAGGGGCTCTTATTAATATTTTAAACGTGTTTGATTTTAACAAATCATTACCCAAGAGGATGGTTTTTTAAATTATTTGGTTCTTAAAACTGTAAATATTAGAACAGACGTTGTTTGCACCACTACTACTGCCCAGGTTGTCTCTCTTTCTCCTGCCCAGGCATTGGAAGGAAGAACCCCCATTGCAGGTGCCGATGCAGAAGTTTTGGACGAGGGAACAGCCGAACACACAGAGGAGGTAGTTCAACCACGACGATCGGCTCGTATTTTGGCCAGACATTTGAACGAGGGAATACATAAATAAGAGAGTTTGTTTTTGGTGGTTTATCTCCCTTGGAGACGTTTCCAGAGTCCTGCCTGTCCTTCGTAACTTTTTTGTATATAATTTTTGAAAAGAAAAATCAGTACGGCTGATGAGGTCTACTGATCAAGTAGACGAAAGCTCCCGTTTTTTATGTATTTTTAATACACATTTTACATAATTGTGGACTTTGATTACTTGAAGATTTTCCAGTCACGCTATGGTGATTTTTTGAGATATATATATATATATATATATAATATATATATATATATATATATATATATATATATATACAGAATAAAATGAGCCCATACAAATACCAAAATATAGCAAGTAAGTACTATATTTCTGAGACTGCTGTCTCTACATGTAGGTAATGAATGAGAAAAGTTATTTATATCAAGAGATCCATCCACTGGTAAGTCGTTTAACTAGCTCACCCCGGTTGATAATTTCTCTTAAACCTTCTCAAGCATTGGTTGAAGGAAGATTTTATCTATGATATCTGAATCGCAGGCGTCGTTTCCGATGTTCATTACCTGTCTTTGTTTAATCAAGGCTGACTCTACTATACGGCTTTTGTACTGACATTTTCTGCAATAAATTATACATGACAAATTCCAGTTTATTCTGTGGCCATGGTTATTTATATGGTTAAAAATAGCTGAGCTCATTGAAAGCAGCAGTTTGCTTGTTTCTTTAGGTGTTTGCTTGTTTCCTTGTTCTGTGTTTATCATAGTTCTTTTGGATAATTTCTTCTTCTTGATATTGTCTTGTGTGTCTTCATTCCACCACTAACTTTTCTTCTCTTTTGGTGGACTATTGCTTAATGTTTTCCCTAAATTTGCTTCCCATGCCTTAGGATCAATTTGCTGTTAAACTCCCACCAATCATTTACATCATCTTCCAACTTTATTTCTCTCAGAACATTCTCCTTAAACCTAGATATCAACTCTACATTTTCTGCCTTATCTAGCTCCCAACATGTGATCTTAAGGTTACTTTTCCTCTTTCCCTTTGTCTCTTTTTGGATTGAAAAGTCAGCAACCACCAGTTTATGTTGCTGGCTAACATTCTTTCCATATATCACTTAACAATCCTTTATTTCCTTAAGGTGTTGTCTCCTAAAAAGCCACTTCTATATGTTACATAATCTTTCTCCAGGAAGAACGTATTAATCAGTGCCATACCAAATGCCACTGCAAAGTCTATAATGCTTTCGCTTCCTCCCTTTCTCTCCCCAATTCCTAGTCATCCAAGGATTTTTATTCTTTCATATTCGAATTATTATTTTTTTTTAATATTGATTTAACTTTTACTTATTTACTTTTTGACATTTATTTTACATAAATTATATCTATTTTCTATTTAGCGTTTGCGTGATTCCTTTATTATTACTTGCTTTTTTAAGTAAAATGTTCTTACATCTATTTAATTATCTAACATATTCTTTAATATTTTTATTTACTTATTTATTTATTTATTTATAAAATATTTTTAATATTTCCTTAATAATTATTTAACATTTATCTATATATTTCTTTAACACTTACCCGTTTACATATTTACCATTTATTCATTATTATAATTAAAACTACTCTATATGCTCATTTTATAATTTTTTTCAATATTTATCTTTATTCTTTATATATTTAATATTTGTTAATTTAATATTTATTTCAAACTTATTTGTGTATGTTTTTTAAAATGTATTTAACATTACTGCTTATTTATTGAACAAATTATTGAACATTTATTAAATATTTATTTCACGTATTATATAATCATTTTGCACTCTCTCTTTGTTAACTTCACTCATAATGAATTGTAGTTAGGTCTTGTGTCGCCACACTGAGAGGGAACGCAACACTCTGAAACTGTATGTGGATTTTTCAAGATGAATTTATTCTCCTGTTTGTGTGTGCATGTGTGTGTGTTTTTTTTTTTTTTTTTTTTTTTTTTACAGATGTCAGTGTTGGCGATCACTTGTCTCAGCTATTGTCAACACAACAATAATTTTTGAACCGCCAACCCCCCACCTTCAAATGGCCAGAGCCCTTGAAGTATGAAGACTTGGCATCCATTGCAAGTTACATGGCATCTGGAAGGCAGCCCAGATGTTCTGTGACCAGATGCTCTCACACGATCCTAGAGGGAGATGGGAGGGAAGGAGGGAGGGCCATCCTTCCCAATTATTTAAATGAACATTCTCTCGTCGAATGCTGAAGAACCTTGGATGCAGCAAACGAAAAATACGTTTTTTTTATAGAAATTCAACGAGGCACAGTATGTTCACCCTGGCATTATGTGTACTCGTTTTATATGTGATACTAATGCATTAAGCTTCAAATGTCCTTTAATATCCATTTCGCTCTACCTCGGAATTAATGTTTTCATATTTGTTAAACGAAGGGGAATGTTTTAGTCGATAATAATTTCGTCCTCTCGTGGATTCGAACCAGCGGACAGAGGAGAAATCAGGACTTCAGTGACATTGCCGACTCAGCCAACAAGCGAGGTATATAAGTTGGTACCGATTCCTACCTTGGATATTAAAGGACATTTGTAGCTTAATGCATGGATATGAATCACGGTGATGAGATGAAAATTTGTATGATACTAAATACATCCAGAAGGTGGTGCTTATTCGTGAAGGCTTTTATACCTGTAAAGCTGCTTAGAGCAGGATGGGAGAAACGAATCAAATTCTTGTACAGATAGGGATCAAAAGCAAATAGACCATTTGTGAAGCTATCCATTTATTATGCGATGAAACGAAATATCTGAGAAATTTTCTATGCAAGTTAATTTCAAACTGGGGCATGGGATTTATTATACCTTTCCCGTGTAGTTTTTGTCGGCGCTAGTTGTTAAAATATCATCTGAATGACTTGGTATTTCTCTTATTAATACAGAACAGTCTCGTGCCGCCATGGTTGAAGTCAACGAGCACCTCCTCTGGCATTCGTTAATATCTTTCCGCAAAACTCTAGACCAGGTCATGGCTGGTTTACCTCTATAAACTGGAGTTGCAAGGTAGCAAAAAACGTGGCTAAAAAAAAAAAAAAAAAAAAAAAATTGGAAATGAGTCGAAGTCTCTTCGGCGCAATCGAGTTGTCTGTACACCGTACAATCAAAGCCACCGAAATTAGATCTATCTTTCGGTGGTCTCGGTATGATGCTGTATGAGCCGCAACCCATGAAACTTTAGCCACGGCCTGGGATGTGGCCTGTCCTATATAGTTGCCAGACTCATGATTATGTTTATCTTAAAACTTAAATAAAGTAAAAACTACTGAAGCTAGAGGGCTGGGATTTGGTTTGTTTGATGCTTGGAGGGTGGATTATCAACATATCAATTTGCAGCCCTCTAGCCATAGTCGTTTTTAAGATCTGAGGGGATCTGAGGGCCGACAGTAAAAGTGCAGACGGACAGATAAAGAGCCACCTCAGCAGTTTTCTTTGCCAGAAGACTAAAAGTAAGGAGAAAAGTCAAACGTGCCAGTGCTCATTTCTCATAACTGTAATAAACAAATGTTACATCGATCGCGCCACGATTGAGAAGAATATTTTCGTCTCTGCGGAATTTGCCAGCAAGACACTGTAGTTGTAGAGGCGAGAAAAACGAGCTCGTGTGACACGGACTCATTACCCATTTGATTTTTTACCCATGTGTTGTCTTCTGAACTCGCATATCCGGAGCATGATTCTTCTGGGCCTTCGATGTCTCGGCTTCCCTCTTCCTCTTGTAACCCAGAAATAACTCCGCTGCAAAGGATACCAGGACCAACACGATGCCTGTGAGAAGAAGAAGAAGAAGAAGAAGAAGAAGAAGAAGAAGGAAGACTGACGGGATCAATCTTGATTCCTCTCTTTATAATCTCCTAAACATTCTGGTACGCAAATAGAACAAAAAGTGAGTTGAGCAGAATTCTTCGCTGGAATGAATGAGTGAGAAACTTTGGGGGGTGGAAAATAGTAAACAGGGTTAGTTTAAAAAAATGCTAATATAGATTATGAAGGTTAAGTACATAAAATTAAATGAATAAATCTTATAACTACTATGACCACTGCAACTATTTGGTTTATTGCATATATGTCAGAAAGAAAACTAATTCCGTTTTGGTGTTCAGTACCAATAAAGAATATTATATTTTCAATTCAAGTTTGTTTAAAGCATTTTTAAGTGTCTGATGGGCTTGGAAAAAAATTTTTGTCATACGATAAAGTCGAAAAAACAGAAAAAGATAACTTCGTAATATTATCACAATTATCCAGAGCAGGTTTCGATCCGAATAAAAAGAATGTCAGAAAGTCGGAGAATATGCTGTAAACGTGATTTCTGTAAATGTCTGTCGAAGCAAACAACACTCGTATAAATCTCTTCCCTCATTGGGCGCTGGTGAATGCAAAATTTAATTCTGTTTTTATACGGGTTTATAAAATATGATATCGCAGAAGAAGTAATATCTATGCAGAATTAGATCTTGGTCATTTTACCCCTTTCTGTATAAATATCATGGGAAAAATTTCCCAAAAACTGATAGCATTGTCATCTAATAAATAAATAAATAAATAAATTAAATGAAAAGCTTTTTACCTCCACCAAAAATGCTGAACATTCCGTAGAAGTCACCGAGGTCCAGGGGTCGTAGTAGACTGGTGTTGCTCATAGAGCTGATGGGCTTGAGGCATTCGGTCGCATTCTGAACACCTTTCAGGTAGACGTGGTTCAAGATCCCTGACTCCCGCAGACGGACAATTCTTGCGCGGAAAATGAAGGAAGTGACGATTAGCAGATCCATTCTTATTTTACTGTATTTATTTATTCATTTATTTTTAGATGTACTGAAGAAGAACCCTGGATAGGGTTCGAAAGCTTTTTATACATTTTTATTAAGTCTCACATTCTACCATTGATATATTATTCTGGACCTTATACGAAATAAGGTCCTGTTCTCGGCATTGAGAGTTCGACACATTTGCATTTTTTATGGAACATGCAATGGATCCTTCCTCGAAAGGGGTAGGTAAGCTGTTTCTTCTAGAACTCAGTAATCATATCGTGGCAGTTTTGTAATTGTCAGATGCATTCAGAGGACGTCGAACATTTTTATGGTAATTAGTGATAAAAATCCATTAACAACATTACACTTTTACTCCTGTTAATGAGTCAAATGCTTCTTAGCCTACAGCTCGTCTTCTTTTCATGTTAAAGGGCCTTCCCCAAATTAACCCCATCTTCTATGATTCGCATGAAGTTATTTATAACAGTCACGTTCATATATATATATATATATATATATATATATATATATATATATATATATATATATATATATATATATATATATATATATATATATATATATATATATATATATATATATACACACACACGCACACACATATATATATATATATATATATATATATATATATATATATATATATATATGTTTGGTGTGTGTGTGTGTGTGTGTGTATATATACACTATATATATATTATGTATATATATATATATATATATATATATATTATATATATATATTTTTTATATATATATGTATTATATATTATATTAATATATATAAATATATAATTTTAATATATATATGTATTTATATAATATATATATATATATATATAATATATATATGTGTTGTGTGTGTGTGTGTGTGTGTGTGGTGTGTGTTTTTTTTTTGTGTGTGCGTGTGTGTGTGTGTGAGTCTGTGAGTGTGACGCATGTATGTATGTATGTGACGTATGTGAAGGTTCTAATGGTCATATTACTTAACACAAGTAATTTTATCATAAAAATTCAACACAATGTTATATTAACGAGGATGGGGCTTTTTCAGTTCAAGCAAAATTCATCTGAATTCACAAGAAATATGGAGGCATTAGCTAAAACAGGTCCATGACTTTCTCCGAGGTATTGTGGAAGACGGAAACCTCACTCTATAATGAAAGGTGGATTAATTCTGATCCCTTTGGAGAGGCAGAGTTTCTTTATTCGGTCCCTTTATCGGATTCACTAGTTAAGGAAGTTAACGTAAATCGAGGGGTAAGGGGTGTATGCGGCTTCATAAAAATCTCAAGCCGATATTATTAATCTATTAATCTGTGTATTTATTTCTAACCGAATTCTTACCACCGGCGGTTTAAGGGATTTTCCAACCATCTGGTAATAATCTCAATGGGTCACACGGATCAGCTTGCATGCATTACGAAATATTAGGCCCAATCCGATCATTTCTTTCTTTCGGCACACGATTTCATTTAAATGTAAAACTAATTATAAGAAAATACTAAAATGGATCCTATTCTCTCTGCTGATCTAATTTTTTTTTTTGTAATACTATTTTGAATTCCACTTTTACATTTCTGGTATTCAAAGCGACGTCATGCAGCCACTAACACAGGGACCCTTAGTTGATTTTTTTAGCCCAGTCCAAAATATGCTCTAAGTCTACACTGAAATGCTTCAGTTGTGAGCCAAGATGATGCAGGACTTACATTGGATCAAGTTTCGCCTTCCAGGGAGACCCTTTAGGCAGAAGAATGCACAAGATCGATGTTTTAAAGTAACTCTCCGCCATTATGTAACTCAAACAACGTCCAGTCTGGAAAATAAGACAATATAAACATCCAGCCAAATGGAGGGTTTACTCGACTATTGTAGGAAGCATTTTAACTTTACTGAATCTTAATCATACAAAAGTGTACATTCATATTTGTAGCTAGTTGCAGGAAAAAGGTTACACATGATCCTCTCACACAGGTGCTTTCAGCATATGTGCAAAATCCCGCATTTTCAGAGTTTTATATGATTTCATATAAAACTCTTCCGAATTTCACCAGATATATTATACAATATACATTTGTATACACTATTGAGTACACAATTTATTCATCTACGAAAAAAAAGTTGTTTTTCGTTAAAATGTAATTTTAATTTTTAAGCGTAAAAAGAAAGAAAGAAAAAAAAAAACGTTACGGACGGGACAGGTCGGGCCATAGCAAATGAGACTATTTCTAATCTAAGAATTCGCTATGATCAAAATGACTATCATCTAATTTCACATAAACTGTTATCTCAAGTGTGGGAAACGTTTTGTAATTTCATATAAACTGTTATTTCAAGTGTGGGAAACGTTTTGATTTATCTCATATATCAAATGTGAAAGTAGCGCACTGATGGAACTTCACTGGAACATTTTCAAAACGGTACAGAAACACCTTAACAAATTGGTAAAATATACATTATTATGCACCATGACACAGACATCTACAGAGACAATGGTGTATAATAGTGCAGCGAAGCTGTTTTCAGAACAGGCCTGTTGAAAACGCTGAAAGATAAAATTCGGTAAAAAATGCATTTTCATGGTTTTAACATCAACCTTTGTCGAATCATACTTGCTATAATAATACTACAAAGTCAACACCATTATATATCATTAGGAAGGTTATTTAATATACTTTAATTTTTATATAATAATGGTTTCGATAAAATGCCTTGTTTAGGACTATAACCCGATGTAAAAAAAAATATCGCGATTTCGGGGCGGTTTTTGCCCCTTAAAATTATTGCTAGAGGCCCCGGATGTTTTTTTCTCGGTAATACTAGGGACCATCGGAACACTTCAGTGAAGGGATTATTTGGTTACAAATTTTTTCCCGGTTCGACCACTACATTCCCTTCTTATATGGCGTTTAATTGGGAACCCTTTTCGAACCATACCACCTTCACAAATTGAGTAAGATGTATATTATTATGCACCATTATATAGAAGAATAAAGAAAAAGAAAGCTAGAATATTTAACACAAAAATTCCATAAACATGGAGGGAGAGTGGCCAGGGATTCTAGGTAACCTAAAACTGCTGAAGGTAACAGAGCAGTGGATCCAGCACAGCACAAGGTTTTACAACTGCATATGTGGTATGTGGTAATCATCAACCATAAGGCAACTACATATGACACAATAGATGTCCCACTAGCAGCATAAAGTGGGGCAGATACTCCAATTAAGTAAATTACAGATGGGAATATGTCTTGATTTAAAACAAATTCATCAGTAATGTACTATTCAGAAGTACTAACCGGTTGCATATCATTACCGCTGCACTTTTAAAACGGCTTTTGAAAAGAGTTTAAGGAACAGAATGGTTTGTGGACATCAGCCATCTGCAGGTGGGTGAGTAGGACCCTAGGTATTTTAATGGATTTCATTGGTAAAGGCTATTTAATCAAAATGAGTTTGTCACGAATAGATAACCATGTTACCGGTGAAAACCCCCCAAAAATAATAAAATATAAATGCAAATTCAGCTGCAGAAACCTGAAGAAACAGGTCCGTGAGTGTTCAATATTTTCCAATGTTTGGAGACTCTATGAACCTGCTGGATAAAAGAATAAACGCCAGCAAGTGTCATCCGACATGGAAAGTATCTGGATTTCAATAAATTTTCTTTTAATTTTAATGTGCAATGTGTCTTATACGTACAGATGCATTTTTAAAAGTTTCTTTTAATACTTTGCAATACTGTTCTATTGTCCTGAATAAAGTTTTATGCAGTACGATAGAATTAGTCAAGCAAAATGTCTAATTTAAAGCAAAATTTTACAAAATAAATAGACGCCATTACAATAACCAGTATGGGCTAATATTTGTTACTGTAAAAGATGGTAATACCTTAGAGAAAGCGGTGTGAAAGACCTCTGTTATAGCTGATTTGGGTGCTGCTAAGACAGATTTTCCAGTGTTCATTCCATTAATGCCAAACGCTGCATTCGTCGGAGCGTCAACACAAATGAACTGGTTCCTGATCCTTCCCAGGGTAGAGTTGCTTGGAGCTTTCTGTTAGTTTAGGAAAATAACAAGTGCTTTTTCACCTCAGATGCAAACATTGAACTTAGATTATCAAAGCAGTGTTATGACTCTTACAATTCGCTTTCTATCCTTTCTTTTGTCGTCACACACATACTCACACACACGAATATATATATATATATATATATATATATATATATATATATACATATATATTATATAATATATATATATATATATATATATATATATATATATATATATATATATATATATATGTGTGTGTGTGGTGTGTGTGTGTGTGCACTAAGCTACAAATGTCCTTTAATATCCTAGTCACTCTACCTCGGAATTAATATATTTTCATATGTTAACAGAAGGGGAATTTTTTAGTTGATAATAATTTCGTCCTCTCGTGAAGTTATCGACTTCTTGGCCGAGTCGATAACTTCACTGAAGTTCTGATTTCTCTTCCATCAGCTGGGCTCTGGTTTGAACCCAGGAGAGGACGAAATCATTATCAACTAAAAAATTCTCTTTCGTTTAACATATATGTAAATATATTAATTCCGAGGTAGAGCGAATTAAATATTAAAGGACATTTGCAGCTTAATGCATGTATATGAATTACGGTGATGTGATAAAAATTCGTATGTAATATATATATATATATATATATATATATATATATATATATATATATATATATATATATATATATAATATATATATATAGTAGTTTCTTGACCTCCCCTACACACACATTTTCTTACCATTGCAGTCTCGTGTAGCATGGCATCGGTGGGCGTCCAGACGGGAAGACCGGACTGAGTTACCTGTTCCAGATTGTTGAATGGAAGCTGGACCTTGGGCAGGATGAGCATAGCCACCAGGTTTGAGCGGTAAACGGTGCCCAGGATCAGAGTGATCAGCAGCCACAGCCCCGTAATGAGTCTCACTGCCTCACCTTTCGGAGTCCTCATGATTCCTGTCAAAGTGAGAATTATTCGAGCTCTTATTAACATTAAAGAATACTAAAGGATTTAGACCAGTGGTTGCTAAGCTTTTTTCGGCCATGCCACACCGGATCACCTCTAAAATCCCGATGCCCTTGTGGTGATATATAATTATTATATATTCACGTGGAGGAAGCCTAAAAGGCCATTTAGTTTGTTTAAACATTGTCAAATGGGCCCCCTTAAAAATCACATTCGTGTGGGTGTGTGGTTTATGAAATACTTCATAAAACACGCAGGCTCAAAAGTGAGGCAACTGTTAAGGAGACGATTTAAAAAATGATTTTGAAAGCTATCTCTCCATGAAATTTTTTTTACACTGATACTGCGTATTTCGTCGCAACTAGTTATGCGATCATCCTATTAACTTTTAGTAGCCTTGAATTTTGATATGTACGATAAACGTTACAATAACTGGGATGTTTCAGTTAGTAAAATACGGTTAACAAGTAGGCGGAAGATTGACCAACAAAATTCCTGCACCAGTCTTCTCATCTTGTCAAGAAAGCCATCCAGTCTGGAATGATTTTAGAGAAGGCTTGCTGATGGCAAAGCGAGCCATACCTTGAGAGAGCAGACTTCCGACAGTCCACAGCACAGCGTCATAAAAGGGAGACGAGAATCTTCCACTGCCCTCTGCGTCGCTGCCCAAGCTATTTCGTCCGTCATCTCTCGCTGCTACCGACTGCTCTCCTTGTGATTCGATCGAGCCGTCCGACCTGGCAGTACAATGGGTCCACTGTGTCAAATATTGTTATTATAAAAGGGAATGTCATTCATGGCAGTGTTCCACATGGCTACATTGTGTGTTTGAATGCGATAAAAATTTTCCTCTTTTGTTTCCTTTATAATTTCATGAGTTGTTTCCCCTAACAATGACAATGACAGAAGTGTTGAATATTTATTCCCAGGGGACTCTTACCCTTGCAGACGAAGTGCGTCATCGGTGAGAATCATCAGACAGAACAGAACCAGCACGACAGCGATCACGGCCAGAAGCACAGCAATCCATGACTGCAAAGTACACGCATGCCCTTAAGTGACGTCTTTAGATGGGAACCTCACGTTTCTTAGTTCACCTCTTTAGGAATTTCGATTATGTTTATATGTTTTGGTTTCCTCTCAAAAGTAACTTGAATGGCAAAGAATTAGTTTCATCTTCCAACTTTTTGACTTGACAGTGTTTCTATTTTCCTCAGAGGGGATCATACGTTTTTTCTTTTTTGTGTAAAAGAGGCACAAATGTGGTGGCTCCGATATTTTCAGTAACAGTCATTCAATAAATAATTTTTCTGAAATGTTTTAAGTGCTTACCGTTTATGTAGGCCGTAAATGGTTGACGAGCGTTGGTAATAAAAGAATATCCTACAAAATGTATGAATGATACCTAAGTAAACATATGATTCAAATGACAGTCAACCACACTTAGCTTGAAATCGGTCTTAGTAATCCTTCTTCTGTGATATGTATACTAAACATTTCATTGGAAGGAAATAGTATACATTTAAAATACCTTTTGGAATAACATCTGAAAATGGATTCATTATGAACCAAGAAAACAGGGAAGATGATAAAGACTTCAAAGTCAATGAGTGAAGATTATGAATGATCAAAGACAAAGATGTTAGGGTAAATGAGCAAATAAAGTACATTGCCCCAAGGAACACTTAGAAATGTGATTCCATAAAGCATAAACGTGGCTAATACGGCAAAATAACTCAAACTAGCTGTAGAATTATGATGGGATCAGCACTTTAAGTTGATGTCTTTCATGAATGGAAACACTAAGAAAAGAGATACAAAAATTGTATACAAGAGGGATTCTGGTATGACAATTGTAATCTCAGATTTAACAATATAATAGTTCCTTAACTACACTTTAGCGTAATGAAAGAAAGATGAGTGCGAAGATGCAGTATCTATTATATGTAATGAAACGAGCTTGATGGCGCGTGCTACGCTGCGCTGAAAACCGGCGCGGCTCGTCATGCCTCCCTTACCCTCCCGATCCCCTACCTACCTAGCTTCTACCTGGGGTGGACAAGCAAGTTTGCAGGAGGATGGTGGATGTGTCATGTCTTCCATACCCTTCCGATCCCCTACCTATCATGCCCCCACCCGGGGTTGACAAACAAGAAATATACTCTCAGATTTTATTATTGTAGATAAGAAGTATATTTGATATTCTTCAACAGCAGCATCATGGTGAAAAAGAAATAGTCATATTTGCTGTTAATTTATATTGAAATTTAGCGAAAGGGAAACTGAATTAAGGGAGACCTTTCAGGTAAACGTTTGGTGATGCAGAAAATCTATAATAATAAAATCCGGGTGGATCTTTCTTGTTTGTCCGCCCATTATTATTATAAAAGTAGTTCAACCAGACCACAGCTGATTTTTCAGCTCTCTTACGGCTACCCCAAAGGACTAGAATAAATGCCATATCTAGGCCTGAGGCCAAGAACTAAGACCAAATAGGTCATTCAGTATGATGTTGGATAAATTAAGATTAAACAAAAAAGCCTGCACCAATTCTATTGCTTTCATACTAGAACACACACGTAATAAATACATTTACTCATGTTCCTACACATACATCTAAAAAGGTATATTAAGATTCAGAATAAACCTAGTAACTTCTTAAAACTTTGTTTTAAAAATCATTAAATGCTCTAAGGGTTTCGTGCTTTTATTATATACTTTTAATATTTCATTAATTAAATCACAGTTCTTCAGAAAAATCAAAATCGAAACTACAGAAAATGTAAAAGATTCTGGCCAAATTTCTTTTATTGGTTTATTTCCAAAAGCTGACAGTCCCTGCTGGTCATACTTTGGACACTCACACAACACATGTCTGCCAGTTATCAAAACCTTGCACTCTGAGCACTTGGGAGCAGGGCCTCGTGGGCTGCTCATCAAGTGCCCATGTGTCAAACGAATGTGACCTGTATGGAGGCGTGTCAGGATTACATATATGTCTCTCTCTCTGAAGCACTTTGGGAAGAGAAAACTGACATATTTTGTCTTGGGAAACTGCTTTCTTCTATCTTTTATTTTTATAAAACATGGCTGCTTGAGTCTTATGTATGGATAATCTAAATCTTACAGATGAGGTCTATTCATCTTATTTATTATTATAGTTTTATTAATGATGCACTCTGCAGATTTAATGCGAGATGCTGAATAATATATGGCAAAATCTTGCATATAAAGGTTGCTTTTAATTCTGGTAGGTAAATTTGTACTAATTTCATTCATTAATAAAGTAAACAATGTGCACTAAGGACGATTCTTTATGGAACACCATTTTCAAGTGGGAAAGTTCTGAACAATATATAATCAATTCTCACTTGAAAACTGCTATTTATCAACAAGTTTTGGATGAGCATAGATAAATGTCCACGGATGCTGTTGTTTTGTAAAGTTTTTTATATAGGATACTTCCAAGTAGTATCATAAGCCTTTTCAATGTTAAAAAAGACAGCTACAGTTATTTGTTTTCATTCAGATCCTCTGGTCTTCTAGGTTTGAGAGAAAATGTAATGTAGACCCATTACATTGTGATCCTAATTGACTGGTAGTCAAAATCTTATTTTCTCGAATGTGCTATGTTTGTCGAGCATTTACCATTTTTTCTAGTAATTTACTTAAGCAACTTGTTAGAGAAATTGGTCTGTAATTATTTACATTACTTGGAACATTTCCAGGTCTGGGGATAGGAATTATTATAACTTTATGCTATTCGTCAAGAAATAAATTCCAAAGTCATAAACGATTAACGATTTAAAAATTGTGATAAGTATGACTGTACCAAAGGTGCTAAGTGGCAGATCATCTCAAAACAAATATCGTCACCTCCAGGAGAAGATTTATTGCTGTTTGAGAGAGCATATTCCAAATCTTCCATAATAAATTTTTATTATAATATATATCTTCTTTTGTTTCAAAATTTATTGTTATTAGTTCCACATTATTTTTCTTTCTGCGGAAGTGTCCATCTAAATTTTTATCGCTACTTACGTTTACTATGTTTTCTCTTATTACGTTACTTGCTGGAAGGCAAGGTCCGAGACACTTCTGAGAATATGAGCGATCCTCTCCCTCTCTCCTCTCTCTCTTCATTATTCTGGAATGAGGCCGGGGAGGCGAAGGCAGAGAGAATGGAATTTCCTTGGCATCCCTGTTTGCTTATTGTTTCTTCATATTTTTTTTCACTGTTCTTCTGTATGGCCAGCCATTTGTTTCCTTAATTATCATTGGTTGATGTTTGTGCACGAAAGACACTATGTCATTAGAAGTTGTCTGAATTGGATGGCTTCACAATTTCATGCTACACAAGTAAATCTGTATATGACGTCGGTCATTTCCGTTTCCTTTCTCTATTGGCTAATATTATTGTTTATTACTGGGATGGCATTGTGTTTATTGACTGAAGACACTACGAGAATCTTGGATTGGTTTCAAGAGGCACCTCTCTTCCAAGCATTCCTTCTAAGGGTTTTCCCGTTTTTCTCTCAAGGCAGCACCGTTTGCCATTCGGCCCCATAACTCAACTGTGTCATACCGGTTCTTATTGTTAACGGGTCTGAACTTTAAGATTCGATGCATTTTTATCTGTTCCATCTTACATTATGGTACTCATCGTTGGTCAGACGTTTCTGAATGTGTTGTGATAGCATGTTTGGAGATCCATTTGCGACAGAAAGGGAATTGTCTGTTCACTCAGACAAATACTACCAAGCATATTACAATCTACACGTTCCTCAGTGTTTAGGCATCATCTTCCACCGGTGCGCTGGAAGTCAACTCAAATCTAGCTTTCCGCTTCTTGTTCCTAGTTACTGGTATTTAGGCTGTACACCTCTTATGGAACTATTGGCAACTTTCAGTCTGATATGAGATCATCAAGCTCTAGGCCATTTCTGATGATGACGAACAAATATCACCTAAGTACCCACCATCGATGGCAGGCTTAGAGTACCTACATAAAACTCTTTTCCTCGTTTAGAGCTCTATGCTTGCTAGTAAACGTAATTTAGAGGAGATTCTGTTGAAACTGCGTTTATCTGGCGGGACGTTTCCAATCTGAGTCGCAAAAAAAGTTTTCTTTCACAGTAGATGAGAACACTGCTATTTCTGAGTGCACTTCCTAGCCATGAGTTTTTATCGCTCTCCCTCCTCTCTCTCTCATCTCTCTCTCTCATCCTCGTCTCTCTCTCTCTCTCTCTCTCTCTCTCTCTCTCAGACATCAGACAGTCTATTCACACGAATGTAAGTGCAACCACCAATGTGCGCCTACACTTTAAAGTATGCTTATTGCAGATGCAGAGTGAGCAGAGATTCCCTAAGTTACAGCAACAACGAGAAATAAAAGAAACTCGGGAACTCTGAAACGGGCAAGTCATTAGCAGCACCTCACCTCTGCCGTGAAGGGCTTCACAAATCCGGCGATGTCGGATTCCAGCTCGGGCCTTTTGAATGCAGCTGTCCACTCGTCCATGTAGAGAAATTCGGTTATGTCCATCGACTGAGCCCTGTCTGCGTTGATGCCCAGAGCCAAGCCCGTGAAGTCGATTTTCTGCATCACCAAAGAAATAATGACCTTTCAATATTTTAGAATCAAGTCACTTCTCACATAACATAGGAATGCCACAGTGGATAAGTGTTAAAATCAGCACGCTTTTTATGAGTGGTAGACCAATGTATTTTTTCTAATTTCACTGATTTCCGTGTTATATTGTGCCAAAATCTCATACTGATTCGACTATTCTTTAAGAAGTTGTAAAATAAAAAAAACATGACTTAAGACGATTGAAATACACAGTAATTTACCAAACCCCATATTTTGATGACATTTAACCGGGAATCAGATAATCAGATGCTACTACACTCACTCTTACGATACAGCCTCAATGAAATTTTCTTCCATGCCGTGGTTGAAATTGTGATTCCGTTTTTTCTTCCTTTATTTCTTTTTATCTTTTTCTTTCGTAAACTACACAAATGACCATTGCACCATGAAAACTTCAGTGCCAAACCTTCACGCTACCAGCCTAGGCTGCATGCATCTTTTCTTCACTTCTAACGTATACAGTACTGTACTTGTTTTGATCGAATATACGAATGGTAGTTCGAATGGGAGAAGGTGTAGTTAATTAAGTGATCAGGCATAGTGACAAACATTTTTAACGTTGTAATTGAGCAGTGACAACTAACTATATACTTGGTTTGCGCAGTGCTTTCGTCATTTCCCTGGATAGTAAGGAAGATTGTTCGCAACGGGCGTCATTATCTGACCAATTTTTTTTTGTATTATCATATCTACTTTACAGTTAAAAGATTTTCTTTTCTCACTGGATTCATTTGCAACTATGTATCTCCATGTGACATGTTTGAAATTTACATTTCATAAAATCGACATGCTTACACTTTAATGGCTATTTTGCAGTTACATTCATTTTCATGGTTTCTCTAATTTCTTATATACGTATATGTATACATACATATAAGTATAAAAACGCACACACACATACATATATACCTATATATATAGTATATGCCATAAAATCAGCATTTATAGTAATACCTTTTTATATTTAAAAGATGCCCTAGTTGTTTGTCTTTTGTCTTTTCCAATGTCTTAACCAGTTCTTTTCCAAGTACGAGATTCTTCCGATTTACTTCGAAGTATACTTTTGCGGTAGCGCTTATTACTTGTTTCAGGAGACTTGAATTAGGCCACGAGGAATGCTGACAGAATCTATCTAGACATTAGGGAACAGGCAAACATCTCCAGTTGATACTCTGCTCTATTACAGTAAACTTAAGATAATGAAGCTTCGTGGTGTCACAAAGATTTTCTTCAAATACCAGCCAAGAATAGAGAGAGATGATCATTTAACAGACTAACTCATTTGAGGGAAAGAAAACCTCTCCCAGATGGCTTCACCTACCTTTTCCTGAAGCAATCTCATGGCTCCAGTCCACGTACCGTTACGCAACCTGGCGCCAGCGGCGAGATCCTTAGGCACGACGAATTTGTAACTACCGGAAGAAGAAGACAGCAACATAAAGTTAACGTACCTAACTATAATAAATTACGTGTAGTATGCATACAACTGCTGATAAAGTGGTTTATTTGTACATGTATTATCTTTCTGGTCCATCTACCTTGGAGAGAGAATGTTCTTCATTATTTCTGTGAGTTCAGATTTTCACTACAAGTAAACAGTATACGTAAAAATGATTTCTTCTTTGAATATGTAAAATAAATGAGAAGAGAGTAATGTTAATACCAGACAATTACTAAAAAGGAACATATTATCCATTTGTCACTGTAGATAAGTGAAAATTTTGATACAGAAATTGCAAAGGAAACAAAAAAATTATATGTATCTAGGGTGTTTGCTTATACTGGTCATGGCGGATGTTTTGAAAATTTAATTTACGTAGTAATCTCACCCAAGGGGTGCAACCTATTGGAAATTCTATTTCTTGGGAAAAAATATGTCACATTCCACCCAAAAATTATATATATATATATATATATATATATATATATATATATATATATATATATATATATATATATATATATATACATATATATATATATACACTACACACACACACTCACCACACACACACACACACACACACATATATATATATATATATATATATATATATATATATATATATATATATATATATATATATATATATAATATATATATATATATATTTGCTGTAAAATAGGTGTCAAGTGTTCAATGAATCAATCTCTAATAAAGCCGAATATTGCAACAGATGATGCTGTTTTCTCCGGCATACTAATATGTAAATGTATATAAAGAACCGGTTCCCAGTAATTAACGAAATCTTGATGTATCTACTATAACTTAAGGTTGGAATTACAACTTAAAAGAAAGACATTCTGATAGGGAAGTCAGCAGGTCAAAGAAATTGCAGTTTATCCTGGGATTAATGATGCCAGTCAATGACGCTGAAGGAGATTTTAAAGTATGTTGTTGAACCGGAACATTTGGAGTCATCTTTTCATGCCTGAGTCTTACTGTCCTCTCCCTTCTATTTATCGCCATTTATTTTACATAGAGAAAATAGAGTATTATTGATAAATGAAAATGAAAATATCCGTTACCGTTTCCTCTCTCTCTCTCCTCTCTCTCTCTCTCTCTCTCTCTCTCTCTCTCTCTCTCGTGTCTTCTTTGTAATAAGACTACTTACATGCTTCATTGTTTTCTAGAATCTGCATTGATGCCACAAAGACAGTACTGAAAACATTCTTATGGAGAATGACACGAGATGGTAGTTAAGAATACAAGTCAAATGGAAAATAAGATAATTGAAATAGAGTTCTAAGACAATGGATAAATAGATTTCTAACAGACAACAGTTTTAAAAGTGCAAGGTACCCTAAGTGTATTGTGCTTACCCTTTCAATACATTGATAAGTTTGACTCAACTGACCCAAGATGTCCTTACTGAACTAAATACTTGAAAACCTTCCGGATTTCCCGACAGAACTTAGATGAACTTCCTTACCAGAAGCCGAGGCGCTCAGCAAAGGTGTCCAAGATCTCGAGCATAGTCCCAGTCACCGTCGGATGAGAGGGATCACCCACGGCTGTCAAATGTGGCATCCACTTCATAGAACAAAAGAAAGAACGAAAGAAACATGACTAAATTGAGCACTGTGCGGTAGACTTATTAACGATTTTATATTTTTATTGGTTCTACCTGAAAATTTCAGAGACCAGCAATACGAGGGCTACATTGTTCATAAGGCGATATAGCTCCTACAGTAGGACAGCCATCCATGAAAAAAAAAAAACTCGTGATAATAGAATCAGCAGGAATTCGTCTCAGAGGGCCATTGAGCCCATCCTAGTGTAACCTCTGAGAGACCAGCGTGCCACTTAGGTTTTTTCAAAACATGCCCTTGGCTTCAGGTATCATGTATTGCAATCTGAATATATAATTCAAAATCTGAGCATGACATGCCGTTAAGGTTTCTCTCTCAGTGGCGTTAAATTCCGTATATCACTTTGTAACTGACGAATGATGAATTACATTTTTGGAAAATATTTACCAAATTATTCAGTTACTTCCTTCTTTTTTTACTAATTTTCCCTGAAATTGGATGGATTTTAGGAACGCGGAAGTTTTGACTCATATTGTGCGCCATGCAGTTACAGAAAGAGTTATACAAAAACGCTGCACACTTATGGTAGGTTGTAAAACCCACAAAATAGACACGCTGGTAGCACGCTGCCATATTACTTACATGGCAGCACCAGCCTCTATGTTACATAGTATACCTACACGCATTCTCGTTATTTTGACTCTTTTATTCTAAGACTCATTAGGTCTTACCATCAGAGGAACACATTCACTATTTGACCGAGAAACCTACTTCGGTATCATTTTTACTCACAGTATCTTTTTTTAACGTAAATTGCTCACAGTCTTCTTCGCCTCTACCTTTCAGAAACAGCACCACCTCAAGATGGACAAGTCTTTCATTTATAATCTTCTCCGACAGCCTACATAGAAGCAATCTGTGAGCTATCTGCGGTAACTAGCTGCTAACAGTTTGCTTTGCCTGGGTTTTAAAAAAACGCTAAAATGAACTCCAGTTCAAATACTTTTGGATAACTACTGCCATGATGTCTTCTTCTCTTTCTAAAATTCTATAATCTTTAGTATATCCTTTTTTTTATCCTTTCGGTTATGACTCAGTGTCATCATTAACGAATACTAAAGAATATGGCACCAGCAAATGATAACAAATCTTAATAAATGCACCAAAATGAAAGATATATAAAATAATGTCAAAAAATGGAGGAAAAGCTGAAGGGTATCCCAATTTATTTACATAAATAGACTGATATCTTTTTGCAGTAAAAAAGAATAGTTTTGATTCAACAATTTTTTCTGTAACAGTTAAAACATTTGTCACCCGGGAAGCGTAATCCTAAAAAGGGAATGAACACCATAGTATCACTGCAACTGGAGACAACTAACCGTCAGGGCTCCCAAGATCAGGCATTTTGAAGAATTCAGGAGACCCATTTTTCGGCCAGAATGATGCCACGCTCTCGCCGATGTCCCGGAACTTCAGCTGCGAGGAAAAGGAGTCTTTAGAATTTCGTGCGGAGTTTTGCTTAAAATTTTGTAAAGTGCGACGGTATATGAAAATCTGATTTTTAAGTGTAAAAGCATATTATGCTTTTGTGAAGTTTTTAATGTCTTTTTTCATACACTCATCACCATACCGAATGACCTAATTGGTCGCAGTGCTCGGCTTCTGGCTTAGACCCAGTACAGTATATTTCATTAAAATCCTTCTGGCCAGCGGTATAAGGGCTCAGTGGTCTGGTTAAACTATCTTGATGATAATAATAATTTATTTTGCCACATACACCACATATACGGGTAACTTTGCGTCCCGAATGCTCTTGATTCTTTGAAAACAAAACATTCTTACACAGGTTTTTTTAAGTATTGCCAGTTTCCATTCCTTCTTTCATGATTGTCCAGTAGTCAGAATTTGCTAGGAAAATTCAAGCACAGAACTACAATTTCGGCATTGAATTGGGTAAGTTAACAATCATTTTCTTCCGCCATTAATGTTCGCGACTGAATGGAATTAAAGATTTTGGTTGTACCTGGCTTTTAATATAACCTTCATGAAATTGGAAACATGACTGATGATGATGTGTTTCCCAGAAGTCTTCAAATGCAACAGTTATATATATGGTTTTCTTGCATTCAGTGATCAATTACTCATATTTAGATACTCTATATTTCTGCTTTTAATTTATTCATCGGGTTTCTCAAACTCATTAGCACCTTACATAAGGCCCACTTAGTCTAAACCAGCCTGCAATTATCCACCTGTATCATGCAGGCACGACATCTTATCTACGTCTACCTTCCCTCTCCAATTACTTTTAACAGTTTTTGCTGAGCTTCCACTAACAGTCGTTTACCCACCTTCATATAATAATCCTCCTCCGTACCACTATAAAATTGCTTTCTTTTTAGTAATTCCCTTTTCCAACTTTCATGGGGCGCCCCTGTCAATTATCTTTTTTTCCAAATGGCTTTCAGGTTTTACTATGTACTACTTATCGTAGGTTTATGCCTTCTGTGTTAGTTCTTACTTGCAGATTTCAGTTGCTGTTACCGTCTTCAGAATGATGTTACGTGTCGTCTTCCTACCATACAATTTATAATTCAAATGACGAAAGTCTTACAGCTCGATTTTGATATTTTTCGAAGTGCTCGGTCTTTTTTTTTCTTTATAAATGCACAGTAAATTTTGTTATCATTCTTCTTCCCTCCTCTGTTGTTGGATTAGTCCAGAGCTCCGCACTAGGCCTAATACAAATATTCACACCTTGCCGTCCACCGTGGGACAAACTTAATCGAAACCAAACCCAGCCGTTGGTCAGCAGCCGTTGGAAGGCTCTCGCGTTACTCGCCATACGTGGATGATGCCATTGTGTGATCTGTCTGTCACCTCCAGCGCTCATCTCGTTGACTTCAGAATGAGCCATGCTTTCCATGCTGGCTGTTCTGGATAAGATATCAGGTCCTTTCTAATGCACAAAGAAGTTTTTTCCAGTTGTATATATAAAAGTGCATATCTCAGCTATTTTACGGTTCTATCTTACTATCTTATAACTGTAACATCTATACTAGAGAATGGTGAATGTGATATTTC
Organism: Macrobrachium nipponense; assembly: GCF_015104395.2. NCBI lineage: Eukaryota > Metazoa > Arthropoda > Malacostraca > Decapoda > Palaemonidae > Macrobrachium > Macrobrachium nipponense. The sequence continues at coordinate 4,674,737 of NC_061089.1, read as the reverse complement.
TCTTTCGTTATTGCCACTTAATCCACTGACATCAGCAATACTTGTAGTAGCTTAATTTCCTAAATCAATTCCTAAAGGGAATGCGTAAGGATAACCCCACCTGCCTCAGACTACAAAGATCCTGTGATTTAAGTATCTATGATTTTTTTTTTTGCCAGCTTTTATTTCTCATGACTGGGAAGTCTTCAGGAAGGGAGACCATTTCTTCTTTTCCTGTCTAGAATGAATCCTGACAGCTGTGCCTGATTCACTCCTGTATCCTTGATGGAAAGTTGCAATTCTGTTCGCAACATTTTCTTTCCTGCTCTAAATAATTGTCAGATGAACAACTCTTAGATCTTTTACCTTTTTGTTGGGCCGTTAATACGGAAGAATTGTCTTTGAGAATGATCAGTTGTGGGGGAGTTTATAGATCTTATGATTTAATCAAGACGCCTTGTCAACAACCAGAGCGAGATAGAGGAATGCAAAGCAAATGAGAAAGAGGAGAGCTACTGCAGATGGAGAAAACGATATGGGACCTTAGATATCATCCATTTTTGAACACTATAAGCTATAAAATACTGTGATCATTAATAAATGCAGCGTAGGATATTTTTCGCTAAATCTCAGCAAGTAATAGAACATAATTATTTCCATTATCCCTCCTGTTCAGAACAGGAGGACGAAAAAATCACGTGATTCGTTTCAGCCAACAATCCGCCACAAAAATCAGAGAATTGCTTCTCTTCCTGCATCTTAGCACGAAGGTATATGAAGGGAGGAAGAGAAGGAAGGAAATAGACGAACCGAGACTTAGGAGTGAGAGAATTGCTTCTTCTTCCTCAGTCTTATAAAGAAGGGAGATGAAGGGAGGGAAGAGAAGAAGGAAAAGAGACGAACAGAGGACTAGAGTGAGAGGAGGATCTTTCTACCTTCCAGAAGTGGTACCCTTCACCGTCAGTACTCGAAACGAGAACTGGCACCCGGCACTCGGCTCACTCTCATTTTTGGCCAAAACTCCTGAAGCTCCTCCCACAGCATTTGCTCACCAGACAAGGGCTTAATTATGCTGGCATTTCACTCTCCTTGGAAGTCTCCAGTTAGACTTTTCTGCTTAATTTTAGGTTCAGTGTCTGTAATCATCCTTTTGCTCTGTTTGCATATTTATTAACAGTTATCAGATCAGTTTATATATATAAAATATAATATATATATATATATATATATAATATATATATATATATATTTAATATGTATATATATATA
>NC_061089.1:4623489-4670989 GCF_015104395.2 Macrobrachium nipponense | reverse complement strand
AAAAATCAAAGCAGCTGCACAAAGCATCTGGGCAATACTGTCAATTTTGTTATCATTATATCTGTCGAAATTTCGATCAGAGACCTTCACTCTGTAACCATCACATTCTGATCATTTACCTTTACACTTCTTTAACTTTTATAATATCGATTTTAGTGTTCTGTAAAAGAAAACTATGGACATGTCTTTGTCTGTCCTCGCACACTTTTTCTGCACGCCCTCAGATCATTCAAACTACTGAGGCTAGAGGGCTGCAAATTGGATGTTGACCAAATTGCAGGCCTCTAGCCTCAGTAGTTTTAATTTTACCTAAATTTAAAGTTAGCCAAAGCCCCGCTGTAGATGCCAACAACACAGGCCGTGGCTGAAAGTTTCATGGTCCGCGGCTGAGAGTTTCATACAACATTATACGCTGTACAGAAAACGCGATAGCGCCGAAGAAACTTCTTTACAATTTTAACTGGTTTCCGACTTGTGCGAATACGAGCAGAGTAGAAGGTTAACCCGTGGTATAAAGCTTGGAGCACGGGATAAGCAAAGAGCTCCAAAGCAATCCAGTTGCTCTGTCCTCTGCCTGGGAGGACGACGTGTCTAGTATTGCCGTCAGCGCTTGGGAAGAATTGGACATCACAATATGAGAAATCAGTCTGGCTTCTCTCCCGCCAATCTCAATTTGTATTCGGCGAGTCTTCACAATTTGTGCAACAATCGAACTTCAAAAATGATCACAATAAATGCAAATGAATCAGTAAGGACCTCCATTTTAATTTTTCAGATTTCAGTATCTTATGTAAAGCGTGATTTGAAACTTAGGTAAGATTATTAGAAACTTTTTATATACAGAAAAATTAAAGCCTAACTTTGATATAGATAACTCTGCCTTCATCAGGAAAGTATTTCAATATGTGTCCATTTTGCATGTTTGTATTAATTTTATTATTTTATGTGTCTTGGGTATAAATGTGTTCATTTTTAATCTTATCGAACCTGAAGATGGACAGTTGTCCGAAACGTTGTGTACAAAATTTTCTTTATCTGAACAGTACATACTTTATAAGTATATACTGTTATAGCATATTAAAGCATATTTGTTTAATGAATTTCATGTATTTACAGCAGTCGTAATCATAAAGGCAAGGCACTGTGTTTTTTTAGGAAACACACTCCCTCTCTCAATGCGAAGAATGACTTTGAGTTTTGTTACCCTTATCATGCAATAAGCATGAAATAACTTTGTGCTTAAGACAACTAAAACGTTCATGTATCGCCGTTACTGTTTGTACATTCATATGAAAGTGTACACACGCATTCATGAGTATCACTTATGTTTCTGTTTCCAATTAGTACATCAAATACTATGTGGTGACACATAATTTTAAAATATTGGCTGAAAACCATCTTTAACAATTAATTATATCTAAATTATTCAGATTTACAAAGTATCTGCATCCTCATCCGCATCCGCAAGGGTATGGTCATCAAATATCTGCATCCGCAAATCTAAAAGATTGATATCCGCATCAGCAAGCTCTGGAATTTGGCTCCTGCTTCATTCTGCTTGAGATATGATAAACTAATCACCTGTTAAAGTGATCATAATCATCAATGAATATCACGCGCTCCTTCCGACCTTTCTGTGTTCTTTTTCCCATCTTGGAATATGACGTCAGAGGTTTCGCAGAGGCCCTCACTCAAGCCCTTGCAACCAAGGAACACCTGCGGTTTCTCGTGAATGTCGGGATGAACGAGTAATATCACGATTGATGTTAACTAAAATTAAGATCAGAAGATCAACCGTTCCGTGAAATCCAATGTGCTCTACTGGAAATACATATCAACATTAAGATTTTGAAGATCGCTTGATAATAAGAAGACATTTTGATGCCACAATATCACCAGAGTGGAAAGGTTTCCCACGTGAATATTGCTATGTGAAAATAAGGAGTAAAGTGTATCGGAATCTTAAACGTAAACACGACAATATAACGAAATTGCTGATCGAAAGAAATGTGATCAAAGCCTTAGGCTACGGATTACATTCTATTTTTTCAACTGGCGGTATGAACCTTGAAAGGTAAGAACAATGTGCAGAAATGACCAAGTGTGCAATCCGGAAAAATATAGTGATCTTACTAACGAAGAAGAGAACATAGATGAGGGAGTGATCTATGGAAATATGAAAATGTCAGACGCTACAAATGTTCCCAAAAGATTCACGGTTGCCATCAAATAACTAAAAAAAGAAAAAAAATGATACACATGACGAAAACGATCAAATTAGGTGCTCTTACAATTTGAAATAGAAATGAAAATTTAGAAAAAATGGATAGTCTTTTGGGTGATTATAACACATATAAGGAAGTAAATAAAAACCCGTTAGACAATGTCAATAGTAATTTTAATAGGAAAGTGAAAAAGCATTAAAAGTAAATCCTTATAAAAATGTGCGACCTCTCCATTGCTAATGTATATGTATGATTCAATAAAAACAGCCTAAAAAAAAATAAATAAATAAAAAACTTTCATGCCAGGGCAAGTATAAGCTCAGTTGGTTCCGCATCTTGAAGTCTAGCGAAGTACCTAGTGGACATTCGTAACCCATATACCATCTCTAATACCAATAAATCAAGAATAATGTAGACCTGGTAAATATAGTAAATAATGTACAGGTTAATAGTGAATCCAGGCTTGTGAGTTTTGATGTGGTATCACTATTCACAAAGGTGCCAATTAATGAGCTGCTGGAGTTTTTATTGGAATTATTAGGGAATATGCAGCTGGATATCCAATTTTATAAGAACGCTATAATTGAACTAATTAGAGTATGTGTAAAAGAATGTAAATTTGAATTTAATGGTCAATTTTACTCACAAAAGTTTGGTATGGAGATAGGACATCCTCTGTCCCCAATGTCAAGTAATTTGTATATGAAATTTTTTGAAAAGAAAATATTAAACAACATAATTCCACGCAACGTAGTATGGTCTAGGTATGCTGACGACATAATTTGTGGATGGCCAGGGAACGAAGATGTAAATAACATTTTTGCCAGATTAAATAATTTAGTACCGTCTATTAAATTCACTATGGAAATGGATTGCCTCATAAGTAGAAATAGCATTGAGTTGACATACAGAAAACCGACTAATATTTCTCCTGTATGCACTTCTATCCCGGTCAAAGCAGTAAGGTTAATAAAATCAGGGTTCACATCTATGTTTCTATGAGCGTTACATTTATGTAGTCCTGAAAATATTGATGATGAACAGAAAAGATTCGGAATACAGGCAAGAAACTGAAATATCTTGACAGTGTATTAGACATTGTATTAGAAGCGGCAAAAAAGGCCAAGTATCAAAACCAAAAAGAACCTTACAAAGAAAATAAAAATTGCTTGTACTACCTTAAAATAATGATATGAAAAACATCCCTATCTTAAGTATTTTGTGTTATTGTCGCATTAAGAACAATAAACGGTGAAAAAAAGTACTAATAAAGAACTCTCCCGACAATATTATGGAATGTGTAAATAAAATCCCACGTAAGTCTTGTGACAACTTTTATATGGGTCTACCGGGTAAAGCACTAGAAAAGATAACAAGGTAGCATAAATTTTTTTTTGCTATATGCGCAGGTGAACAGTGGTATTTCTGTACAATATATTAAAGGTAGCGTATTCTAATAATGCACTGGAAAGGTATATAACTGAATTTAGATTCATTAAAGAAAGTTATGGCCATTATATGAATATCAATTAAGGCATGTTTAAATTTGATCCTATAATAAGAAAAAAAAATTTGAAAATGTTTAAATTATGTGGAAAAAAGATCATTATATTTGTAAACACAGTTCGAGGGGTGGGGATTTGTAGTTTCTTGAGAGTATATTGTGATTTCTACCACAATGAGTTTTAAAGCCACTTCTCCCTGACACCCGTCAGTGGGGAATCTGTAGCCTCGAGCGGTTTTGTATATTCGTCAGTACTGTATCTGCAGTAGGTATATTTGTGATTTTTAATTCTATGTATCAGTCCTTCGTAAATGGCTTGGAAATAAATTGAAAACCAGTCAGGACCTACACCCCATCTCTTTTTTTCGCTCTTGGTGCTGTGTGATGAACGAATCATCACGTGTTGAAGTGATTATAATCGTATATATGGGACGCAAGTATTTGATTTTTATGAAAACAAGTCACAAGCACACATCACAAACACATTGAACACAACACAAAAAGATTAATTACCAGTCAACAACTTATTGGCAGCCCTTACCAATGCTTCATACGAATGCTGAGCAAATGCTCAAGGTTCGTTCTGCATTAACGGTCGTTGACGTGTTTTGAACCTGTCTGTGACATGGATGCTAGAAATTGCCATAGTGTTGATGACATGCATTCCTGTAAAACCCAGCTTTAGGATTAACTGACCTACGCACATTTCTTTTGTATGTATTCTCCTCTTTTCCACGCGCCCTCCTTTACTCCTCAAAGTTCTTGACACCAGTCACCCATCCTGTACGTCAATTCGCTTCAATGGACATACATATCACCAAGTTTTTTCCTGACGGAGCGCTTACTTAACACCAAGGGAAATATTGCCCGACATACAGCACAGACTATAAAATCATATATACAGAAGGGAGATCAAAGTATGTTCTGCCATTGGAAATGTCACTGAAGTCTCACAAATACTTTAAGAAAGGCGCATGGTCACGATTTCAGATGCATATCAAAGTACGGACGAATTCTTAGATGTTTAGTCGAATATTTGGCGTTGTGCATATAGGTTCTAGTGCAAAGATATACCCCCCCAAAAAGTGCACCCCAAGCCGGGAATTGCCACGTGTTCTAAATCCCAGAAGGTTTATTATTTCAGTGGGGAAAAAATTGCTGTACAGAACGAGAGCTAATGGAAAAAAGAAAACAAACCAAAACCGAAGTTTTTTTAGTGATAACCTGCATCTCTTTGTTACTACAGCTGCTCTTACAAGCACAAGACACTGATGCTGATGTTTGTAAAAACTTTGGTGTGCAAAGCAACGGCAATGTAACAGTAAAATATGCAATCATCAGGTTAACTTCAATCTGTCCGTATGTGAAGACAGATCCTTTTCAACGACAGTCAAAGCATTCGGGAACCATTCCAACTGGTTGACTTCCAAGGCAAACAAGTTTCTCAGCTGGAAACAAAAGGGGAAGGGCAGGCAGAACATTAATTCCTGAATAGGAAGTTTCATAAGTCGTCACACAGGGAAAAAAAGGTTGAATCATAGCTGAAAAATAAGAGGGTAATCTATAATTTAAAAAAAATAAACGATTAAACACCTTATAAGCTGGAGATACGGACAGTGCTGATAAGACGGAAAGCATTTGACTCCGGTATTTTGGAATCATTTGTCCATATTGGGACAGATGGGTTTTTCTTACGTAAGTATGGCCTTCCTGAGGCCTACACAATAATTTTTTTTTGGACTGCTCGAAAAGAAGAATCCATGCCGGCATAAGGCCAGGAAAATCTAGAACATCAAGCATTGCTTGGCGAGTTGTAGCCAAGCCTGGGACAGGATTCTTCCATTACACGAGGTTAATTATTTCTGTTTTCAGATAAATAATAGAGCTTAGTTGCAACTTCATGAGTTTTGGACACGTCTTCCAAAAGTTAATACAGTCACTCATGGTGGAAATATCGAACAGTAAGACTGGTCTTCCACGGTCTGAGCGAATTTCCGGATCTGCTGCAAGAGTTTCCGAAACGTTTGAGTGGAGATTTGAACGATCATATTTATATATAATCATGGATGCAAGAGACAGGCTGTGATTCTCTGGTGACAAGAAAATTCGTTGTTACTGCTAGAAAAGACAAAACGGCTATCGACTGAACGTGGCATCAAATTAGAAAAAAAGGACAGGAGACAGAGGAGATCCAGAAAAATGTCCAAAGATGAAGAGTCAAGTCGTGTGATGAAATAAACTTAACAGCGAAATTAAGAGCTTTATGATCAAGCTACGCAATACTTCTGAAATTCCAAGATTCTTAACAAATTTCAGGAGCAATGGTAAAAGATGAACTGAATTCCTGAAGATGATGACTCCGTATTAGTTATATGAATTGAAAGACGATTGTGATAGTGAAGGAGAATGGTTAGTAGGGCATTGGGCCTCACGAGCGCGAACTTTAGAGGGATGAAATCGCTGTAGGTCTTCGGGATCGTTAAAGGTAAAACCTTTTCGAAAGAAGACACAAAATCTCATTAACAAGAAACCTTTTATTATCAATTTTTTTTTAGGAGTAAACATCATCCGAATGAGATGGACTGAAATATGAATTATGAGTGGAGAATTATAGGTATGATGAGAGTCTGGATGACTGTCATCCAGTCTACAAATTAGCATGCGTTATTCTTTAAGAATATCCAATGAAGGGAAAAGTAGTGAACTAAAGATGTTATCCACACAGCATTCATTGTGTATTTTATCTTTTGTTTTATAAGATTGAATTGGTTTATTGACTCTCTCTCTCTCTCTCTCTCTCTCTCTCTCTCTCTCTCTCTCTCTCTCTCTCTAATACACGTACACACGCTCATACACAAATGCACAAACTAACACACAAGCACACGCAACACATTCTGCCAGAGGATAGTACGTGTGAATGAAGATTGACTGAAATTCCTCAGCAGCCAGAATAGATACTGCCAAAGATCTGTAACTATATCAGGCATCTAAAGGATCTGTAATTGTATCAGACATTTGAAGGATCTGTAATTATATCAGACATTTGAAGGCTCTGTAATCATATCAGGGATTTGAAGGATCTGTAATTGTATCAGGCATTTAAAGGATCTGTAATTGTATCAGACATTTGAAGGATCTGTAATTTATATCAGCAATTTTGAAGGATCTGTTAATTCAATATCAAAGGCATTTGCAAGGATCTCAGCATTTAAAGGCATCGGTACTTGTATCAGACATTTAAGGATCTGTAATTATTTATCAATTTACATTTGAAGGATCTGTAATCATATCAGGCAATTTGAAGATCTGTAATTGGTATCAGCCATTAAGGATCTGTAATGTTTATCAAGACTTGGAAGGATCTTTGGAATTAAATATCAGATCAAACATTTGACGGATCTGTTAAATTAAATATCAGGCAAAATTTTTGAAGGATCCTGTATTATAAATCAAGGCTTTACCCCAAGGATCCTGTAAAAATTTGTAAAATCACCATTTTTTAAGGATCTGAAATCAATAAATCAAAAGGAATTTTTTTTGAAGGTCTTTTTTGTAATTTTGGGTAATTTCAGGCATTTGAAGGATCCTTGTAATTTGTGCAAAATCAGGCATTTAAAAGTCTGGTAAATTGTAATCAACATTTTTTGAAGGATCCTGTAATCATATCAGGCCCAATTTGAAGGATCTGTTAAATTTTTTGTTAAATCAGGCCAATTTTTGAAGGATCCTAATTTATATCAAAACATTTTGAAGGATTGTAATTCCAATCAGGGATTTGAAGATCTTTTAATGTAAATCAGCAAATTTTTTTGAAAAGGATCCTGTAAACCATTATTTCGGGCCATTTACAGGATCTGTAATTGTATCAGACATTTTGAAAAGGATCCCTGAATTTTATATCAAAACAATTTTTTTTTGAAGGAGCCTTTTGTTAACTATATCAGGGATTTGCAGGATCTGTAATTTGGTTATCAGGCCCATTTTTTTTAAAGGATCTTGTATTTGGTATCAGAATATTTGAAGGATCTGAAATTTAAAATATCGACATTTGAAGGATCGGGTAATCATAAGGCTTTTGAAGGATTCTTTGTAATTGTATCAGGCCTTTTAAAGGAGGCTTTATTGAATCGACCTTTTTTTGAAGGAGCTGTAAATCATTCAGGCATTTAAAGGATCTGTAATTGTATAGGCCCATTTGAAGGAAATCGTAATTATGAACAAAAACAATTTTTTTGAAGGATCGGTTTTAATTATATCAAGCATTTAGGAAATTCTGTAAATCAAATATCAAAGGGGATTTTGAAAGGAGCTTATCATTTTTGTATCAGGCACTTTAAAGGAATCCTGTTAATTTTATCAGACTTTTTGGAAGATCTGTAATTATATCCAGACATTTTTTGAAAAGAATCTTTTTTAATCAATTCAGGAATTTGAAGGATCTGTAATTTTGTAATCAGGCCATTTTTTTGGAAAGGATCTGGTTTAATTTGTTATCAACATTTGAAGGGATCTTGGGAAATTATATCAAGACCATTTTTTTGAAAGGATCCTGTAAACCATATCAGGCATTTGAAGGATCTGTAAATTGGTTAATCCAGCATTTAAAGGAACTGGTAATTTGTAAAATCCAGACATTTTGAAAGTCTGTATCATATAAGGCCATTTGAAAAAGGATCTGAATTGGGATCCAGGCAATTTTTGGAAAAGGAAATCAGTAATTATTTATCATTAAACATTGGAAGGGATTCTGTTAATTTATCCAAGCATTTGAAGGATCTTGTTAAATCCATATCAAGGGATTTTTGGAAAGGAATCTATCATTGGTATCTGGCGACTTTTTTAAAGGATCTTGTAATTTAATTCAAACAATATTGAAAGGATCTGTTAATTGGTATTCGGAATTTGAAAAAGGATCTGTTAATCATAATCCAAAGGCATTTTTGAAGGATCCGCCATTGGTTTATCAGGAATTTGAACCAGTCTTTTGTTATAGTATCAGACATTTGGAGATTTCTTGTATTAATATCAAACATTTTTGAAAGGATCTGGTTAACTCCATTTTAATTCTAGTGATTTAAGGATCTTTAATTGTTTATCCAAGCATTTAAAGAATCTATAATTGTATCAGACATTGGAGTCTGTAATTATATCAGAACATTTGAAGGATCTATAATTCATATCAGGACATTTTGAAGGATCTTATAACTCATATCAGGCATTTGAAAGGATCTGTAATTTGTATTCAGGACATTTGAAGGATCTATAAGTTGTATCAGGACATTTGAAAGGATCTGTATTATTATCAAAAATTTGAAGGATCTGTATTTCAAGGATCAGGGATTTGAAGGAATCTTTAAACTTGTATCAGTGGGCATTTAAAGGATATATAAATTGTATCAGAACAGTTTGGAAGGATCCTTGTAATGTTATTAATCAGACAATTTGAAGGATCAGTAATTCAATACAGGCAGTGAAGGATTCTATAACTAATTTTCGGGGCAATTTAAAGGATCTATAACTTATATCAGGAACATTTGAAAAGGATCTATAATTGTTATCAGACATTTGAAGGATCTGTAAATTGTATTGAAGCATTTTAAAGGATCGTAATTGATTCAAGGCATTTAAAGGATATGTAATTTTTGTATCAAGGACAGTTGCGTCTGAATTATTAATCAGACATTTTTAAAGGATCTGTAATTGGGTATTCAGGCATTTGAAGGATAATAACTATATCAGGCATTTAAAGATCGTAAATTGTAGCAGGACATTTGAAGGATTCTGTAATTATATTCGACCTTGAAGGATCTGTAATCATTTGATTCAAGGATTATGCAGGATCTGTAAATTTAATTCAGGCATTTGAAGGATCTGTACTTGTATCGACATTTGAAGGATCGTAATTATATCAGGACATTTGAAGGAATCTTGTAATGGGATCAGGCATTGAAAGCAATCTGTAATTCCAATATTCAGGATTGGGGCAGGAATCTGTAATTGTATCATGCATTTGAAGGATACTATAACTATATCAGGCATTTAAAGGATCTTGTTAATTGTATCAGACATTTAGAAGGATCTGTAATTATATCAGACATTGAAGGTATCTTGTAATCATCTCAAGGGATTTGCAGGGATCTGTAATTGTTATTTCAGCATTTGAAGGATCTGAATGTACAGCCAATTTGAAGGATCGTAATTAGGTCCAGGACCATTTGAAGGAATTTCTGGTAATTGTCTATCAGGCATTGAAAGAATTGTAATTGATCAGACATTGAAGGATCTGTAATTATATCAGAAATTTTGAAGGACCTTGTAAACATATCAGTTATTTGAAGGATCTGTCTGCGTAACTATCATTCAGCATTTAAAGGATCTGAATTGAATCAACATTTGAAGAATCTTGTTAATTATATCAGACATTGAAGGATCTCATAACGGTATTCAGGCATTTAAAGGAATCTGTAAATTGTTAATTCAGACATTTGAAGGATCTGTAAGTATATCAGAATTGTTTAGGAATCTGGTAATCATATCAGGCATTTAAAGGATAGTAAATGTATCAGACCTTTGAAGGAAAATCTATATCAGACATTTGAAGGACCTGTAATTGATCAGGCATTGAAGATCTGTAACTATATCAGGCATTTGAGGATCTGTAATTCTAATCAGACATTAAAAGGATCTGTAAACTATATCAGGCAGAGTTGAAGGATCTGTAATTGGATCAGACATTGAAGGATCCCGTAATTATATCAGACATTTGAAAGGATCTGTAATTGTATTAGAAATTTGCAAGATCTGTAATTGTATCAGGATTTAAAGGATCTGTAACTATATCAGGCCTTACAGGATCTGTAATTGTATCAGATATTTGAAGGATCTGTAATCTATCAGGCATTTGAAGGATCTGTAATTATATCAGGCCTTTGAAGGATGCTATAACTTATGGGGCTTTAAAGGATCTGTAATGTAATCAACATTTGAAAGGATCTGTAATTATATCAGACATTGAAGGATCTTTAACTATACAGCATTGTAAGATCTAGTAATTGATCAGGCCTTTAAAGGATCTGTAATGTATCAGACATTTGAAAGGATCTGTATTATAAGATATTGAAGGATCTGTTAATCATATCGGGATTGAAGGATCTGTAATTGTATTAGAGATGAAGAATCGTAACTATATCAGGCATTTAAAGGATCTGTAATTGTATCAGACATTTGAAGGATCGGTAATCAATCAGGATTATGCAGGATCTGTAAGTATCAGCATTTAAAGGATCTGTAATGTATCAGGACATTTGAAGGATCTGTAATTATGAGTAGACAATTTGAAGGATCTGTAATTGTAGTCAGGCATTTAAAGGATCTGTAATTGTATCAGACATTTGAAGGATCTTCTAATTATATCAGACATTTGAAGGATCTGTAATCATATCAGACATTTGAAGTATCTGTAATCATATAAGACATTTGTAGAATCTGAATCATTCAGGCATTAAAGGATCTGTGAATTATATCAGAAACTTGAAGATCTAGTATTTATATCAGACATTGCAAGGACCTGTAATTGTATCAGATTTGAAAGATCTGTAACTATATCAGGCATTGAAGGATCTGTAATCTATTCAGACATTTAAAGGATCTGTAAAACTATATCAGGCATTGAAGGGATCTGTAATGTATCAGACATTTGCATAGGATCAGCAATTATATCAGAAATTTGAAGATCTGTAATTGTATCGACATTTGAAGGTCTGTAGTTATATCAGATCTGAGGATCTGTAATCATATCAGGGATTTTGAAGGATCTGTAATTGTATTAGGCATTGAATGATCTGTACTATATCAGGCATTTAAAGGATCTGTTTGTATACAGACATTTGAAAGTCTTGTAATCATAACATGGTTTGCAGGATCTGTAATTGTATCAGGGCATTTAAAAGTATCTGTAATTGTATCAAGACATTTGAAGGATCTAATTATATTAGACATTTGAAGGATCTTTGTATTGTAATCAGGCATTTAAAGTTCTGTAATGGATCAGGGACACTTTGAAAGGATCTCGAATTATATTCAGGACATTTGAAGGATCTGTAATTCATAATCAGAACATTTGAAGGACCTGTATTTTATATAAGCTTTGTAGATCTGGTAATCTATCAGGCATTTAAAGGATCTGTAACATATGCAGGCATTTGAAGGATCTGTAATTTATATCAGACTTTGAAGGACCTGTTTAAATTGGAATCAGTCATTTGAAAGAATCTGTACTATTGCAGGCATTTGAAGGATCTGTTAATTCTATCAGACATTTGAAAGGGCATCAGTAACTTACATCAGGACATTTGAAGGATCCTGTATGTAATTCAGACATTTGAGGATCAGTAATTATTCAACATTTGAAAGGATCTGTCAATTGTATTCAGGACATTTGAAAGGATCTGTATTGATCAAGGCATTTAAAGGATATCAGGTACTATTTCGGCATTTACAGGATCTGTAATTGTTATCAGGCATAGTTAAGGATTCTGTAATTGTATCAGGCATTTGAAGGATCTGTAATTAATTTATTCCAGGCATGTTTGAAGGATTCTATAACTATATTGGGCAGTTTAAAGGATCTGTAATTGTATCAGACATTTGTAAGGATCTGTAATTATATCAGAACATTTGAAGGATCTGTTAAACTATATCCAGGCAGTTTGAAGGATCTGGTAATTGGTATCAGGCCTTTAAAAGGATTCTGTAAATTGTATCAGACATTTGAAGGATCTGTAATTTATATCAGATAATTTGAAGGATCTGTAGTCATTCATCATTTGGGATTTTGAAGGATTGTAAACTTTGTATTTAGGCCATTTGAAGAAATCTGGTAACTATATCAGGCATTTTAAAGGATCTGTAAATTGGTATCAGACATTTGAAGGGATCTGTTAATTATATCAGACATTTGAAGGCTCTGGTAATTTATATCAGCAAGTGGCATTTAAAGGAATCTACTAAATTATAGTTGGGCCATTTGGATGGATCTGTAATTGTATCAAGACATTGAAGGATCTGTAACTATATAAGGTATTTTAAAGGATCTGTAATTGTATCAGAACATGTTTGAAAGGATCTGTAAATTATATCAGAACTATTTTGGAAAGCATCTGTAATTGTATCAAGGCATTTGCAAGGATCTGTCAATTGTATCAGGCATTTATTTAAAGGAGTCTGTAACCATATCAGGCAATTTGAAGGGCTTTAAGTTGATTAAGGGCATTTAAAAGGATCTGTTAATTGTATCAAACAATTGAAGGATCTGTAATTATATCCAGACATTTCGAAGGATCTCTTTAAATCATATCAAGGCATTTCGAAAGACCTGTAATTGTATCAGGCATTGAAGGATCTGTACCTATAGCAGGCATTTAAAGTTTGAAAGTCTGTAATTGTATCAGACATTTGCAAGGATCTGTTGATTTATATACAGACATTTCAAGGATTCTGTTTTTCTTTTCTCTTAATTATATCAGACATTTGAAGGATCTGTTAATCGATATCAGGCATTTTGAAGGATTCTGTAATTGTATCCAGGCATTTGAAGGATCTGTAATTGTATCAGACCAGTTTGAAGGATCCTGTAATTATACCAGAACATTTGAAGGATCTGTAATCATATCAGGGATGTTTGAAGGAATACTTTAATTGTATCAGGCATTTTAAATGGATCTACAATTCGTATCAGGAACTTTGAAGGATCTGGTATTTATTATCAGACATTTGAAGGAGCAATAATCCATATCAGGCATTGAAGGATCTAGCAAAACTAATTCCGGGCACATTTGAAAGGATCTGGTAATTGTATCACCCACCGTGACATTTGAAAGATCTGGTAATTAGTATTCAGACATTTGAAGGATCTGTTAAATTGTATGAAGTATTTGAAAGGAGCTGTAATTGTATCAGGCACTTTATTTAAGGATCTGTAAGTTGTATCAGGGACAGTTGAAAGGATCTGTTAATTATGATCAGACATTTAAAGGATCTGTAATTGGTATCATGGCAGTTTGAAGGACATCCTATAACTATATCAGGCATTTTAAAGGATCTTATAATTGTATCAGACATTTGAAGGATCTGTAATTATATCAGACATTTGAAGGATCTGTAATCATATCAGGGATTTGCAGGATCTGTAATTGTATCAGGCATTTAAAGGATCTGTAATTGTATCAGACATTTGAAGGATCTGTAATTATATCAGACATTTGAAGGATCTGTAATTGTATCAGGCATTTAAAGGATCTGTAATTGTATCAGACATTTGAAGGATCTGTAATTATATCAGACATTTGAAGGATCTGTAATCATATCAGGCATTTGAAGGATCTGTCTGTAACTATATCAGACATTTAAAGGATCTGTAATTGAATCAGACATTTGAAGGATCTGTAATTATATCAGACATTTGAAGGATCTATAACTGTATCAGGCATTTAAAGGATCTGTAATTGTATCAGACATTTGAAGGATCTGTAATTATATCAGACATTTGAAGGATCTGTAATCATATCAGGCATTTAAAGGATCTGTAAATGTATCAGACATTTGAAGAATCTGTATTTATATCAGACATTTGAAGGACCTGTAATTGTATCAGGCATTTGAAAGATCTGTAACTATATCAGGCATTTGAAGGATCTGTAATTGTATCAGACATTTAAAGGATCTGTAACTATATCAGGCATTTGAAGGATCTGTAATTGTATCAGACATTTGAAGGATCTGTAATTGTATCAGACATTTGAAGGATCTGGTAATTGAATTAAGGCATTAAAGGATCTGTAACTATATAAGGCAATTTAAAGGATCTGTAATTTTAAGCAGAATATTTGAAGGATCTGTAAGCTTATCCAGGCATTTGAAGGATCTTTAATTGGTATTCAGGCATTGAAGGATCTATACTATTATTTTCACGGACAGTTTGAAGGAGCTGGAAGTATATTTCAGGCAATTAAAGGATCTGTAAATTGTAATCAGAACTATTTGAAGGCTCTGTAATTATAGGACATTTGGAAGGAATCTGTAATTTCATATCAGGCTTTGAAGGATCTATAACTAATATTCAAAGGCATTTTTTTTTAAGAGGAAATCCTTGGTAATTGGTTTATCAGAACATTTGAAGATCTGTTAATTTATATCGACCTTTGAAAAAGATCTGTTAACATATCATAATTTTACAGGCTTCTGTAAATTGTTAAAATCCAGGCCCATTTTTAAAAAAAGGATCTGTAATTGTCAATCCAGACCCATTTGTTTTTTAAGGGATTCCCCCTGTTTAAAATTTTTAAAAATCAGACAATTTTTGCAGGAAAATCTGTAAAAATTTGGGTATCAGCAATTTAAAAGGATCTGGTAATTTGGTTCAGAACATTTTGAGGACTCCCCCGTAATTATAAATCAAGAGACCAATTTTTTTTTTGGAAGGATCTGTAATCAAATCAGGGCCAAAAATTTTGCAGATCTTTGTCCCATGGTAACCTATATCAAGAAAACATTTAAAGGATCTGTAAAATTGAATCAGAACCAGTTTTTAAGGGTCCTGAAATTAAAATATCAAGACATTTTGAAGGAATCTATAACTGTAATCCGGCAATTTAAAAAGGATTTCCTTGTTAAATTGGGGGTTTTTAATTCAGACTTTGAAGGATCTGTAATTAATATCAGACAGTTAAGGATCTTAATTGTATCAGGCATTTAAAAGGATCTGTACCTATATCAGGCATTTGAAGGATCTGTAATTGTATACAGCATTGAAAGGCATCTGTAATGTAATCAGGCATTTGAAGGATGCTGTAATTATATCAGACATTTGAAGGATCTGTAAATCATATCAGCCATTTGAAGGATCTGTAATCATATCAACAATTGAAGATCTTGTAAACTAAATCAGGCATTTAAAGGATCTGTAATTGTTTATCAGACCATTTGAAAGGATCTGTAATTATTAGACAGTTGAAGGATCTGTATTGTATCAGCATTTAAAGATCTGTAATTGTATCAGGCATTTTTAAAGGATCTGTATTGTATCAGGGCATTTGAAGGATCTGTAATTGTATCTCAGGCATTTAAAGGATCTGTAATCATATCAGACATTTGAAGGATTCTGTAATTGTATGGCATTTGAAGTGATTGTAATTGTATCAGATCAGACATTTGAAGGATCTGTAATTGTATGAACATTTAAAGGATCTGTAATTGTATCAAGGCATTTTAAAGATCTGTAATTGTATCAGACAGTTGAAGGATCTGTAATTATATCAGAAGACATTATAAAGGATCTGTAATTGTATCAGGCATTTGAGGATCTATAACTATATCAGGTCATTTAAAGGATCTGTAATTGTATCAGCATTTGAGGATTCTGTAATTTATTCAGCTTTGAAGGATCTGTAATCAATCAGGGATTTGCAGGATCTGTAATTGGTATCAGGCATTTAAGGATCTGTAATTGTATCAGAACATTTGAAGGATTGTAATTATATCAGACATTGCAGGACCTGTAATGGTATCAGGCATTGAAAGATCTGGTAACTATACAGGCATTTGAAGGATCGGTAATTATTAAGACATTAAGGATCTGTAACTATATCAGCATTTGAAGGATCTGTAAATTGTATCAGACAATTGAGGATCGTATTGTATCAGAATTGGAAGGATCTGTAAATTGTATCAGGCATTTAAAGATCTGTAATTTATTCAGCGATTTGAAGGATCTGTAATCTTATCAGCATTTGAAGATCTGTAATTGTATCAGCATTTGAAGATGCTTAACTATATCAGACATTTGAAGGATCTGTAATTATAATCAGCAAGTAAAGGATCTGTACTTGTATCAGACATTTGAAGGATCTGTAATTATAGACATTTGGAGGATCTGTAATCATATCAGGCATTTGAAGGATCTGTAATTGTATCAGACATTTGTATTAGGGCTTGTGCCTTGTATGATAAGGTGCCCTATGAGGTAATGTTAGACTAGCGATAATCTTACGCTAATTCGGTTGGTATTGCACTTCCATCTTCAATGGAGTGTCTGGGGGTTTGTAGATCATTTACGAAGTCGGTATTATCTTGTTGGTTATTACGACGATGTGTTAAACTCATGGTGAGGAGGTTCTTGTAGAAAACACTAAGTATAAAAAATTATATATTCTTCTGAAGTTTTACATGGTGAAGATCAGATATGATTGTACAAGTCTTCTAATAACGATAGCTTGATCGCTTCTGCCAATGATGATGGCTAATCCTATTCCTCTACATGATAAAGCTTAGGTAAAGAGGTACAGGTCTTCTAATGACGATAGCTAACTCTGTTCTGCTCGTCTACCATCTCTGTTACAAGTTATGAAGGAACAGACAGTAGTTCGAACATATGAACATACATACAAATGACATAGTTTCATACGAACACACAATCAAAATGAGACACGCTACAGATCACGTAGGCCGTTTGAATTATAGGTCGGGGTAGTTGTCTCAAGCAGGGAGCTTGGACTGTTTCAAAACAAATGAATGACCACAGATGACGGCATGTCATCTTAGCCTGCTTTTATTGTATACGTCATCTTTAGCGTCTCTAGTCTGATCACATTCCTGCAAGCAATCTGGTTGACCTCTTTAGTTTTAGACTTTTATATATATGGACTAACATCCATATTTTTATTATGTAAACACTTACATCAGCTCGGTCAGCTACCAAAACCAACTACTGAATATTACTCAAACTTGACTTGCATTTGACTTATAGGAGTGTGATACAGACACTATGTGAATATATATATATATATATTAGTAAATAAAAATTCATGGTGTACATGAATTGATTCAAGTAATAAAATATAAAACAATGATATTGGTAAATAATAGTGATCACGTGATATATAATGATACAGTTTTTTCACTTCATCTCATTAAGATACATATGCTACAGAAAATACTAATGTACTCTGATAATTGCATAGAATGAAGATTAACATGATAAAAATCATATTTTAACTGATAAAAAATTTCATATATGAATTGATAAAATTATTAATGTTTATGCTGATTGATTCGTTGATTTTTATGCTAAATGTTATATATCTGATACATTAATCAATATACTAACTCATATAACTGCAGATATTGGTAAGATAAAAGGTAACAGATTGATTATAGGCTACCTGATTTGTTTATACATATGTATATGGATTCATATAATTATGATTAATATATGTGCACTTTAAATAGATTCCTATTGCGTACACGCAAAGATATATTTAGATTCTGTTATTTATGATCATTTATATAAGAGATTCCTATTGCGTACACGCAAAGATATATTCCGACTCTGTTATTTATGATCAATTATATATAGGATACATGATACTTTATATATATAGGATACATGACCGAGGTTATACTACTTCACTTTTAACTAGCGTTCGAACAACTTTTCGTCCATTACACAGTTCCAGACAACCACCTATGGCCCAATGAAACGGCCTATTTCACAGGGTTAAAACAAGGGGAAAATTTGCCTGGGCGGGTCCAACATTCTATATTGCGCTCATACTTATTCTCTGCATCCTAAGCTACACGATTACATTCGCGATGAATAGATCATCCCAGCACGAGTCCTTCGCCAGCAAAGTAGAGTTGAATATCCTTCGGGTCGTAATTGTCGGAAGTATGTCCCTTTCGTAGTCGATTCCGACAGCCGCCGGAGCATTCCGCATTAAAACGAGATTAACGACGAGATACGGTGTCGGTCGAGATTAACGACGAGATACGGTGTCGGTCGAAGAAGTCCATGAAATTCCATTCACATTGTAGGCGGTTGTTACTTGACTGTAGTCGTCCGCTGCAACGAATGATTTTTTGAAGTTGCGATGTGAAACTCTCGTACTGCAGGATACTGTAACCAGGTTCCATTAATCAGCCTGCAAGTGAAATTATACTTGTCATAAGGGCAAAGTAAATTCAGACGACATCCAAATACAGGGGGGAGAGAGCTATTTAGACCAGACGTAACCCACATGAATTCGCTGATATTTTGGAATTCAAAAGAATCCGCTGTACAAACTTTTTTTATCCATGGCATTAACAATGAGTGAACCTATCCAGGTCTATGATGACTTGTAAAAATATCCATAATTATAAAAAATAAATAGATATCATTACGAATCTCAAAGAAAATTCGATATTACTGGTAGTAAGTTACTAGACAAAGAAGTGGAAAACGGAGCTAATTGTAAGATTGCCAGGCAACATAAGAGTCAAAGAGAAGATTAATCATGATTCTATGTGCCCTAACAAAAGTTTCATATTCAATTTTCTCGTGCGCATCCTCTGAGGTTAACTTTTAAAACATTATTAATAGGTAGGAGATGCAACGAAAAACCCACTATGTAACTAATTTCTATATAAACTTTGGGTTTTTCAAGAAAATGTAACATTTTCCCATGAATGTGATTTACCTGGATTGTAATAAGCTAATGTTGCAAGTAAATAATCCATATCCATATCGTGATACTTCTAAATGTCTATGAGGTTCAGAAAAAATTAATTCATTTTGATGTTATAGAAATTCTATTTCCTTATTTTGTTTATTAATTTTAAAATGATTGCAAGTTGCATTGCGCATACCGATAGACACTTGTACCTAACGTCTGCCTTGCCCATGAGAAGTTCGGGCTAAGCATTCCTTTCTCCAGTCAATCTGCTTTTGCAAGCAGAGACGACACACAGATGAAGCCTATGTAAGCAGATTATTGAGGTTAAAAGGAACAAATGCTGATACGGCAATGATGACGTCGTCACTTGGCAGGAGATTGCTCTCAGCCAGCTAAGAGTTACGTTACTTGCTGTAATAAATACGACTTTAGGATAAATTTTTTGTTTTTTAATACTCGACCCACATGAGAAGAATGTCTGAAAAAAAACAGTACCAAAATTGAACAATATATTAGTTTCATGTTGGAAAAACTGCATGATTATGTTAAATTAAATATTCCTTATTGAAACTAATGAAAAAGGTTTCCATACAAATTCTATATATATTATTAGCCCTGTATAAGATTCATATAGGATTATTCCATAGATAAGATTTTCACTTCTAGACTTCCTGACTTTAAAATCTCTTTTATTTTATTTTATTTATTTATTTATTTATTATTATTATTATTATTATTTTTTTTTTTTTTTTCATTGACTACGAATATAAATTACCGGGACAGACAATATGTCAGTAGGTTTTGATATGTGTTTGAACTTTTAGCTTATTTGTCATTACTAAAGCGTTATTGATTTTATCGTGATTCCTTTTTTATTATAATTTGTAACCCTTCCGACTTCTTACGGAGTGTATTATATTGACTCCACTTGTATCCATATTTTATTTTATATATTTATTTATTTATATATTTTTTTATATATGATGATAATTAAGGTTGGCTTGAATATGTGGAAAAGTGTTCTAGCGGCGTACCGTATAAGGCTACTTGCGGCATCAATTCTATAGATACAAGATATAAATGATAAAGGTATTTAAAACCGCGAGAACCGCTATAATCCAGTTCGGATCCAATATCACGAGTTGTAACTCGTAAGACATTGACACTTCCTATTTAATTATCCGTTATTCTACCAACGATTGACTGGGTGATAAAATATATTATTGGTTTCTTAATGGATAGGAATTCACACAACGTGTTATGGAGATTATTATTGATTTACACCACCCGAGTCACAGATTATTATGTGTTGAATTCCATTTTACTGATTTAGCACTCATAAATATTCCTAACGCACTCAATTGCGGTGTTTTGTTTTTAGTGCTATTAATTCTATATAACGTGTCAAGGAACTATTAACACTAAGAAGTGTTCATTCCCTCTGTCAGACTCATAATTCTGTTAATAATTCTACGTATTTTCTTTCAAGGATTGATTTTGCACAGGATAGGCCCTTAACTGACAGGTGTCTTAGTGTGTCCCTTGTTTTCATGACACGTGTTACAATCAGTTATGTGCTTTTTATATCTGTAAGCATTGTAGGCCAGTAAAATAGTGATTTGGCTTTCTGTGACATAATAAGGAACCCTGGATGACGGAATGCAACCAGTTTAGGACAATTGGTATGAAAGAGATTATTACTACTACCTGGTCGTTAGTCATCTGCTGTGTTCTTCGGGTTTTCCTCGTCACGGACCTACATATAATATTACATTTGATTACATTATTCTGATACACATACTTTAAATATACTTGTGCTTTAGGGTTTCTGCTCGAAGTGTTTATTGTTTTTGCTTAGCCGCTGACCGTGTTTCCGTCCGAAGTGTTTATTGTTTGCTTATTGCTGCTGACTCTGTTTCCGTTCGAAGTGTTTATTGTTTTGGTTATGTCTGTTGACTCTTGCTTTGTTCAGTTTGTAACAGTTCTGCGCTCCAACCCAGATATTCAATGCTCGCGATCTCTTGGGTTAAAGAATTTCCTTGTTTAGATACGGTTTTAACAATAGGCACGGATGTTTCTATATCTTTTAGTCCAATTAATGGTTCTTTGCTGTATGGTGCGGGATTGCGGGATAATGCGTCAGCTATGATATTTGCTTTCCCCAGGTAGATATCTTATCTTGGCTCCAAAGACCTGAATGATCATTTGTCACCGAGTTCCTTTTGGACTGTGATTAAAGCCTTTGAAAAACTCGGTAAGTGACTTATGCTCAGTGAGGACTTTAACAGGATAGCCGTAGATTATGAACTTGAAATGTACTAGTGAGTTAAAGATACCTAGCCCTTCCTTGCCTATTACTGCATATTTACTTTCAGAGGGCTTTAGTTTACGTGAATAAAAAGCTATAGGGAAGAACTGTTTATCATATTACTGAAGTAATACCCTCTTACCCCTTGGTCTGAGGCGTCTGTTGCAAAAAAAAAAAATTCCTTATTTAAATCAGGGATTTTTAAGTTAGGTAAGCTGCATTATTCCGCTTTTAAGATATCGAACGCCTGTTGATGCTTTTTAGACCATAATAAATCTACGCTCTTCTTCGTAAGATCTGTTAAAGGAGCTGTCATGATTGAAGAGTTACATATTTACATACGATTGTAATACCCACTAAAGCGCAAAAGTGCTGTATCCCCCTTTTACGTTAATAAGTACCGGAAAGTTATGAATAGCCGACACCTTACCATGGACTACTTTAAGACCTTGACTAGACACATAAAACCTAAATAAACATGTTCGGTTTTTAAAAACTCACATTTAGATATTTTACTCTGAGATTATTTGTCTTTGTCTCTGTAGCACTAGCTCTAGTTTATGTGAATGTACTTCTAAGGTATTAGAAAAGATTACAAGATCAACCATATAAGCATGTAGGGTATCCCTTAAAAGTCTCCAAACACAATATTATAATTGGGGCGCAACGTAAGCCGGAGGCATACGTAAAAATTGATAATGTCCCCTGAGTGTGCTGAAAACGGTATATGAGGTACAATCACTTAGGTAATGGTATCAGGTAAAAGCCTTTTAAGTAAGTCCAAGCTGGTGAAAAATTTATTCTAACCTAACAGAGATAAGATGTCGTCGGTACCTGGCACTGGAAACTATCGGGAGTCGTTTCCTTGTTTAAGCGACAGAAATCTACGCAGATACGCCAAGTCCGATCTTTTATGGCATGAAGTTTTGAGGGAAAATTATATATGGGCTATTTGATCCTAATGGCTCCTATTACTAACATATTTCAACTTCGTCATTTATCTCTATTTTGAAATTGCAGTGAGAGTCTATACGAAGGTACGTATATAGCTTTATGTTTGTCCTTAGACCGTATTTTGTGTTAAATTACATCCGTTTTTCCCAGAGATCACTCGCTAGTGGAGAAACTTCCTGGTATTCAGGTAAAAGATAAAAAAAAATTTCTGCTGAATCACCTCTGCTTGAATGACTTTACTGATATTACTTTAGATAGATTATCAGAGAGATTCATCCACGACTGGTGGGCGGGATTAAAAATTAGCAACAATAAAAGAAATGCGATATTTATATGTATAGGTTTTTGTGGATTACTATATTAACTTGTTTGCAGCGAGTCAACCGTGTCTAGGGCTTTGTTCGCGGAAATCGTTATTTATTTCAGTGTCGGGAAGGATTAAAATTTCATTTCCCAGCAAAGTCTTTTTACACGCACTAAGACATTTGAGGGTGCATGCTTCTCGAGATTTTGCGTGCAAAGTGCGACTGCGGTTGTGGAGAATTCTGTTGGGTCATTTGAACAATGTTACGATTTATGAGACAAATGTATAGTTCCTTTATATAAGTTATTATTTGATTAACTGTCTCATTTTTGTTCAAACGGATTTTAATATGTTTGAAGGTTTATAGGATTTCCCTTTGATAAACACGCCTTATTTTGCAGGATGTAAGTTAATATTTTGTATACCCCTAGATGAATCTTACAATTACACTAGATACAGATCAATGTTTTTTATAACTATAGAGGTATCTGTAAACGCTGCTTATCCGGACTTCTCATTAGGGAAGTTCGAACAACAGACGGTGAGTCCGTAAATACAGGATATTACGTGTACTAAAGGAATAAACAAGATATTCTAATTTTTACGGCGTCGTACAGTTCGGGCTTTATCCACCACTACTTATAATAACTTACGTATTAAAAAAAAAACGAAAACCTGCTCTGATTACTTTATACGGTCGTGTGTTTCATAGGAAAAATCCTTTTTAATTCAAAAAGATATCGGTATGTATGAACCAACATCGCTTTTCCCCACTCTGCTAGAGTCGCTTATTGTATGGAATTTGCTATGCTTTGAACACTTCGGCAGTTTTTGACTGACCTTGACCGCTTGACTAGGTGACACAGTCACCGAGTTTGCTTGTTTGATTCTGAACGGGCTACTGTTTCTATTTTTTTTTGTAATAATTAAGATCCTTCTCTTTATTACCATCGGCAACGTATTGTGTGTTTTTAGCATTATGTTGCTGGTTACGTATAAAGCAATGAATGACGAACTATTAGGAACTGAGCGATTACTAATAAGACAAGTTATCACTACTGCATACAATATTAACTGTTTGTACTTCATTCTTTGCTAAAATTTGAAATAGTGAGGGATCCTGGTCAACGCATTAAGCCTGATGAAAGTTTTTTACAGACATGTTATTCCTTGCAATCCAGCCATATTTTAAAAGTTAAGTTGAGTCATTGAGGTTCGATATTTTATATAACTCAAAAAACTCAAGGCTAAAACTGCGATCGGGACTTTGCAAAGGAGCATTTATTGTCATGACCCGAAATAGTGTTACCTCTAATTTATATAGATTTGTACGGGTGTTCCACTTGTTTTTTGTGTGTTTTTCTAATCACTATGGTGCTTAATGACCCTATCCATGCATCTGTATAAATACAGACGTCCACTGCGTAAACGCATATTCACTGTTTAATATGATTTGTTACGTAAGGGATTAATAATCACCCAAAATGATAAAATTAACATAGTATATGATTATGATATTTCAGTAGAACTTCTGGAAACAGACACTCAAAGATAAAAAGCTCGCAGTAGCGAAATCTCAATGATGTAGATAATTTCTGTAAAAAAGTAAGATTAAGAATTTCTCGTAACTTCAGCCACAGGAATAACGAAATTCGACCTGCAAAGGAAACACTCAAAGTTACTCCAAATGAATAAAAAATTGTACTTAGCTTGCTTTTGTGGGAAGTCACGGTGTTCCGATAACGACACACGGCCTTGGTCCTCCTTCTCTATTTAGCGGATGACCTGGTTTGGCTTCAGTTTCCCCCGTGCGCGTTGTTTCGATGATTCGAGCCCTTGAAAGATCCGATGCTGCAAACGCGTTCGGTTTGTTTCTTGGAGTGCCGGAAACGCTCACTAACGATGTTTTCTTGAATGATTCTAATGAGAGACAAGAAGCTTGCGTTGTCGTAGGAAAAAGGACACGTCGGTTTTGTTTCTTGAAGTTATTCACTAACGATGATACTAAGTTGCTTGAAGAATCTCTTGCTTTCGTCGTCGTTAAAGAGTTCTTGTTGTTTTCTGAAGTCGCTCACTAACGATGATACTATGTTGCTTGAAGAATCTGCTGCTTCCGTCGTCGTTGACTTCTTATGATACATGATTTATTATTCTGGTTTTTCTTCGTAGGACGTTGTAGAGTTCTTCTGGTACGCTGGCCACCAATATTAGGGCTTGTGCCTTGTATGATAAGGCGCCCTATGAGGTAATGTTAGACTAGCGATAATCTTACGCTAAGTCGGTTGGTATTGCACTTCCATCTTCAATGGAGTGTCTGGGGGTTTGTAGATCATTTACGAAGTCGGTATTATCTTGTTGGTTATTACGACGATGTGTTAAACTCATGGTGAGGAGGTTCTTGTAGAAAACACTAAGTATAAAAAATTATATATTCTTCTGAAGTTTTACATGGTGAAGATCAGATATGATTGTACAAGTCTTCTAATAACGATAGCTTGATCGCTTCTGCCAATGATGATGGCTAATCCTATTCCTCTACATGATAAATAAAGCTTAGGTAAAGAGGTACAGGTCTTCTAATGACGATAGCTAACTCTGTTCTGCTCGTCTACCATTCTCTGTTACAAGTTATGAAGGAACAGACAATAGTTCGAACATATGAACATACATACAAATGACATAGTTTCATACGAACACACAATCAAAATGAGACACGCTACAGATCACGTAGGCCGTTTGAATTATAGGTCGGGGTAGTTGTCTCAAGCAGGGAGCTTGGACTGTTTCAAAACAAATGAATGACCACAGATGACGGCATGTCATCTTAGCCTGCTTTTATTGTATACGTCATCTTTAGCGTCTCTAGTCTGATCACATGCCTGCAAGCAATCTGGTTGACCTCTTTAGTTTTAGACTTTTATATATATGGACTAACATTCCATATTTTTATTATGTAAACACTTACATTTGAAGGATCTGAAATCATATCAGACATTTGAAGGATCTGTAATTATATCAGACATTTGAAGGATCTATAATTATATTGGGCATTTGATGGATCTGTAATTGTATCAGATATTTGAAGGATCTGTAACTATATCAGGTATTTAAAGGATCTGTAATTGTATCAGATATTTGAAGGATCTGTAATTATATCAGACATTTGAAAGATTTGTAATTGTATCAGGCATTTGAAGGATCTGTAATTGTATCAGGCATTTAAAGGATCTGTAATCATATCAGGTATTTGAAGGATCTGTAATTGTATCAGGCATTTAAAGGATCTGTAATTGTATCAGACATTTGAAGGATCTGTAATTATATCAGACATCTGAAGGATCTGTAATCATATCAGGCATTTGAAGGATCTGTAATTGTATCAGGCATTTGAAGGATCTGTAACTATATCAGGCATTTAAAGGATCTGTAATTATATCAGACATTTGAAGGATCTGTAATTATATCAGACATTTGAAGGATCTGTAATTATATCAGCATTTAAGGATCTGTAATCATATCCAGGCATTTAAGGATCTGCAATTGATCAGGCATTTGAAGGATCTGTAACTATATCAGGCATTTAAAGGATCTGCAATTGTAATCAGGCATTTGAAGGATCTGTAATCATATCAGGCATTTAAGAAAAAGATCTGCAATTTGTATCAGGCATTTGAAGTATCTGTAACTATTATCAGGCATTAAAGGATCTGTAATTGTATCAACATTTGAAAAAGATCTGTAATTATATCAGACGAGTTGAAGGATCTGTAATTGTATCAGTGCATTTTAAAAGGATCTGTAATTGTATCGGCAGTTAAAGGATCTGTAAAAGGCATTTAAAAGGATCTGTAATTGTATCAGGCATTTGAAGGATCTGTAATTTGTATCAGGCCATTTGGAGGATCTTAATTGTATAGCATTATGAAGGATCTGTAATTCTATCAGACTTTGGAGTCTGTTTAATCATAATCAGCATTTGAAGGATCTGTAATCCATATCAACCAGTTGAAGGATCTTTAACTATAGCAGGCATTTAAAGGATCTGTAATTGTATCAGACATTTGAAGGATCTGTAATTATATCAGACAGTTGAAGGAATTCGTTAATTGTATCAGGCATTTTAAATGATCTGGTACTTGTATTTCAGGCATTTAAGGATCTGTAATTGTATCAGCATTTAAATCTGTAATTGTATCAGGCATTTAAAGGATCTGGTATCATTTTCAACAATTTGGAAGGTCTGTAATTGTATCAGGCATTTGAAGGTCTGTACGGGTTTAAGGTGTATCAGGCATTTGAAGGATCTGTAACTATATCAGGCATTTAAAGGATCTGTAATTATATCAGACATTTGAAGGATCTGTAATTATATCAGACATTTGAAGGATCTGTAATTATATCAGGCATTTGAAGGATCTGTAATTGTATCAGACATTTGAAGGATCTGTAATTATATCAGACATTTGAAGGATCTGTAATCATATCAGCAGTGAAGGAGATCTTTGCCTCAATTGTATCAGGCATTTGAAGGATCGTAACTATATCAGCATTTAAAGGATCTTGTATGTATCAGACATTTGAAGATCGTTTGAATATCAGAACATTTGAAGGATCTGTAATGTTTATCAGCATAAAGGATCTGTAATTATATCAGGCATTTGAAGGATCTGTACATATCAGGCATTTGAAGGATCTGTAACCTTATATTTCAAAGGCTATTTAAAGGCTCTGTAATTGTATCAGACATTTGAAGGATCTGTAATTATATCAGACAGTTGAAGGATCTGTAATTGTATCAGACATTTCAAGGATCTGTAATTGTATCAGGCATTTGAAGGATCTGTAATTATATCAGACATTTGAAGGATCTGTAATCATATCAGGCATTTGAAGGATCTGTAATCATATCAGGCATTTGAAGGATCTGTAACTATATCAGGCATTTAAAGGATCTGTAATTGTATCAGACATTTGAAGGATCTGTAATTATATCAGACAGTTGAAGGATCTGTAATTGTATCAGGCATTTAAAGGATCTGTAATTGTATCAGGCATTTAAAGGATCTGTAATTGTATCAGGCATTTAAAGGATCTGTAATTGTATCAGGCATTTGAAGGATCTGTAATTGTATCAGGCATTTGAAGGATCTGTAATTGTATCAGGCATTTGAAGGATCTGTAATTATATCAGACATTTGAAGGATCTGTAATCATATCAGGCATTTGAAGGATCTGTAATCATATCAACCATTTGAAGGATCTGTAACTATATCAGGCATTTAAAGGATCTGTAATTGTATCAGACATTTGAAGGATCTGTAATTATATCAGACAGTTGAAGGATCTGTAATTGTATCAGGCATTTAAAGGATCTGTAATTGTATCAGGCATTTAAAGGATCTGTAATTGTATCAGGCATTTGAAGGATCTGTAATTGTATCAGGCATTTAAAGGATCTGTAATCATATCAGACATTTGAAGGATCTGTAATTGTATCAGGCATTTGAAGGATCTGTAATTGTATCAGACATTTGAAGGATCTGTAATTGTATGAAGCATTTAAAGGATCTGTAATTGTATCAGGCATTTAAAGGATCTGTTTAAATTGGTATTCAGACAGTTGAAGGAATCTTGTAATTAATAATCAGGCATTTAAAGGACTGTAATTGTTTAATCATAAGAACATTTGAAGGACTTGTATTGCTTTATCAAGAATCGGGAAAGGTCGGTAATTTGATCAAGACATTTGAAGGATCTGGTATCGTATGAGGCATTAAAGGATCTGTAATGTATAAGGCAGTTCAAAGGATCTGTTTAAAGTTATCAGACAGTTGAAGGATCCGTAATATATCAGACATTTAACGGACTCTGTAATTGTATCAGGCATTTGGACGAATCTTATACTTAGTAATTGTATCGGCATTTAAAATTTGGATCTTATAAGCTTTATATCAGGCCTAAAGGATCTGTATTTGTTAGACATTTGAAGGATCTGTAATATATTGCAGACATTTGAAGGAAGTCTTGTAATCATATCAGGGATTTGCAGGATCTGTAATTGTATCAGCATTTAAAGGATCTGTAATTGTATCAGCCATTTGAAGATCTGTAATTATATCAGACATTTGAGGATCTGTAATTGTATCAGGCATTTATAGGATCTGTAATTGTATAGGACATTTTGAAGGATCTCTAATTATATCAGACATTTTGAAGGATCTGTAAGCATATACAGGAAATGAAGGATCTGTAATATCAGACCATTTGTAGGATTCTTTAATCATAATAGGCATTTAAAGGATCTGTAATTATATCAGACATTGAAGGATCTGTATTATATCAGACATTTGAAGGACCCTGTAATTGGTTATCAAGGCATTTGAAAGCTTTAATCCTAACAGGATCAGGGCATGTTTGAAGGATCTGTAATTGGTATCAAGAATTTAAGGATCTGTTTTACTATACAGGACATTTGAAGGATCTGTAATTGTCTCAGTACATTTGGAGGATCAAGTAATTATACTGCAGACATTTAAAGATCTGTAATGATCAGACATTTGAAAGGATCGTAAATTGTATCAGGGATTTAAAGGATCTGTAACTATATCAGGCATTTAGCAAAGGATCTGTAATTGTATCAGCATTTGAAGGATCTGTAATTGTAATATCAGGCATTTGACGGATCTTGAATAATTGTATCAGACATTTGAAGGATCTGTAATCATACATTTTGAAGGATCTGTAATTGTAAATCAGGCATTTAAAGGATCTGTAACTATATCGGCATTTACAGGATCTAATTGTATCAGGCATTTTGAAGGATCTGTAATTGTATAGGCATGAAGGATCTTGTATATATCAGTAATTGATCTATCAAGGCAGGTTTGAAGGATCTGTAATTATATCACCTTTGGAAGGATCTGTAACTATATCAGGCATTTAAAAGGATCTGTAATATCAGACATTTGAGGTCTGAATTATATCAGGACAGTTGAGGATCTGTAATTGTCAGGCATTTAAAGGATCTGTAATTGTATCAGGCATTTAAAGGATCTGTAATTGTATCAGGCATTTGAAGGATCTGTAATTGTATCAGGCATTTAAAGGATCTGTAATCATATCAGACATTTGAAGGATCTGTAATTGTATCAGGCATTTGAAAGATGTAATTATATCAGACATTTGAAGGATCTGTAATTACATCAGACATTTGAAGGATCTGTATTTATATCAGATATTTGAAGGATCTGTAATCATATCAGGGATTTGAAGGATCTGTAATTGTATCAGGCGTTTGAAGGATCTATAACTATATCAGGCATTTAAAGGATCTGTAATTGTATCAGACATTTGAAGGATCTGTAATTATATCAGGGATTTGAAGGATCTGTAATTATCAGGCAGTTGTGTATATTCCACAAAGATCTTGTATTTATCAGTCCCGATATCAGTATCCTGATATCAATATTATAAGTCTGCCATAAAAATGATTTTGTTTTCTTAAAGAGGATGGTTATAATTGTACCCAATATGTCTTGAATGAGTTTTTATTCTCTCCTAAATTATGAATTTGTTTCCAACGCTGTTACGAGAAAAATACTTAAGTATGAAAGTCTTGAGCATTGTATTGTATACATTCTTATGAATGACATACATACATTCATACATATATACATTTATATATGTATACGTATATATATATATATATAGATATATTATATATATTATATATATATAATACATATATATATAATATATATATACATACATACCATATATATATATATATGTATACATATATATATTATATATATATTATATTATATATACATACATACATACATATATACACATACATAACATAGATATTTAATAATTTATATGTGTGTGTATTTAGACGTATTTACCTATGTAAAGACACCCAGTAAAATACTCATACATGCAGTAAAGTATTTACATTTTTAACAAATGCCTTAGTAGTGCAAATAAGTTTGTTGGGCGCAGATGATAACACGTTGATGATAATTAAAAATTGCAGGTAAAATTTGGCTGCGTATAAACCTGGATTTCCCCAGATACTTTCGATACAGATTAAAGCAACTTTCTGTTTAAAGAAGCTTTCAGCTGAAAGAAACAGAATAAAGTCAAAGAAATGGTACTGAAGGAAAAAAATTCCTTTGTTTTAACCTATAACACTTCGAAGACATCAAAACGGACGGGTATAGTATAAAAAATTATGCGGGTTTCATTTTGGAAACGACCCAAACAAAAGAAAATAAATATTCCTATATCACCGATTTTGACACATTCCCTTCCCAATCGTTTTGCTTACGTATGCAGAGAGACAGGCATAGGGAGAAGGTGTAGTAACTGTTATCTTTCTTAGCCGGGGCAATTCCTTTTCAGGAAAATGGTTTATTACTCCAAAAATTAATAAGAATTAAACCCCGGTTTACGGCGCTCATTGTAACCGAAAACCATTATTAGGAGGAAGGGAAAATGGATAAATGATGTAGATCCCCTAACTAGAACTCTCTCTCTCTCTCTCTCTCTCTCTCTCTCTCTCTCTCTTCTCTCGTCTCTCTTCTCCTCTCTCTCTCTCTCTCTCTCTCTCTCTCTCTCGTGGAAAACATGACCTGGCTCATTTTAGTAGAATTTTTTCCCCTGGCGAATTTAAATCTGGCTTCGTTGAAGAGTTTGATGATATTATCACTCTGGAAATAAATGTGAAAATAAAGAGACTAATCGAAAGGAAAGCTGTTTAGAATTAAGAGAGAGAGCGAGAGAGAGAGAGAGAGAGAGAGATGATATGAGACTATTACAAATTTAGAATTCATCCGTAAAACAGCCTATGGAAGCTGTCTCTATCAGCTAAGCGAAGACTGACAGCGCAAACGTCAGCCTAGCGCCGAGCCACTTCCCCAAAGAAGAAGCTGCCGCTCAAGAAATAAATACCAGATTCCCTTCGTTCATTATGCAAGTGTTCCAACTATACAACGGAAGATTCAGTCTCCTATCGTAACTTTTTCCTTATTTCAAGATGAAAAGAAAAGAAAAGTTTTGACAAAGAAAAGTTTAATGATTTCAGAGTTTCAACCTTAATTAACCATTAAAAGAGAGCAAAGGGCATTTCACTCTTGTGAACAAATAATTCGTCGACTTTCTCCCGGTGAATTCAATACACATCTGCAAACCTGTTTCTTTAAAAATGCATTGAATTGATCTTGTAACCCTGATAATGTGCTAAGACGAAAAAGATACATCTAAGGATAACGTAGGGAATATTCACCGAACCAGGTTTATGAAGGCCAAGCATGCAGTCAAAGAAAGCGGGACACTGCTGGAAATGAAATTATTGCTTGCCTAGTTTAATCGAAGGTACATTATTTGCATAACTTTTCCTTTTCTCCATCACTCCATCTGGGGAATTTTGTCATCTCAGATTCTGAATGAAGCTTCACCGTTCGCACTGTGCAATCATTTGCACTTATATGACCCTGTTGCTTTACACTTTTCATTGATATCGTGTCAAGTTTCTTGAAGTTGTACTCATGGTGGTCTCTTAACTTCTGCCTTTCTCTTGTTCAACTGGCCACTTCTGCAAAATGTTTGATTTGAATGATATAAAATGTCACAGGACTTATGTACTAGAGCGGGTGGGGGGGCGTGGTTAGGGGGCCGAGGTGGGGGGCGAGAGGCAAAGCTATCGTCGCATTATTAAAGAATGTGTTAAAGATGTCCTACTGAAAACCAAAGATAGAAAAAATAAAAGAAGCAGAACCAACGACAAACAGCCAGACACGGGGACGTATAAAAAAAAAACTAAATAAATGGTAATTATGAAAACATATAAAGAGAGAGACAGAGAGAGACAGAGAGAGAGAGAGAGAGAGAGCTTAGGAGGCATGTCCCTAAAGACGGACACTCAAGTTTCAGTAGGGATAAGGAATGGCGTATTGGCAATTGATTTTCCTTCTTCCCTTAGGAGGTATGGATTGTGTCTCCCTCTGAGATCTCGAAAGACACCCAAATCAATTTCTCTCTTTTACGGTCGAAGTTTGGACGATACTTCTGTCCGTGACATTCTGGCTCGATATTTTTTGGGACATAATGGAGAAACATTAACGGATAAAAGAAAAATGATTCAGATGGTAAATAGACTTTGATTTTAGAACTTGTAATAAATGAAAACAGGAGAACACTAATTGTAGTGTCATGGTTTTTCAGACAAAAGAAAGCGTTTTTTGTAAAATAAAAAAAATTTAATTTATAGTTTGGAAGTCAATCAACTATGATGAAATGTTTTCGCTAATCTTTATTTACGCCAGAACTAGAGTGAGCTTCGCATTTTGGTTACTGAATAGGCAACCTTACGTAATTTCCCTTTATAGAAGCATTAAATAGCAATAAAACTGTAAGCTGTGAAATGATCTTCACGCTCTCATACTCTTCGGTACAATATGAACTGGGTTTGGAGTGATGGTACCGATGTTCTATTTCTGAACATTAATATAAACGGAGCACCGACAATTCCGCGCCGACAATTCAGCTTAGAGACAATTCAGCGCATGACGATTCAGGGCAAGGACTATTCAGCACAATGACATTTTATGAAATAAAATAAAAACGTGGAAAACGAAGAAAACAGTCATCAAATTAATTTTTTATTTTTAACATATTGAATTTAAGAAAGTAGACAAAAAAATATTTATTGAAATGACATACTATAAAATATTCCTGTACAAAAATATTCATACTAATTTATTTTTGCAATTCATGAGGTAGCTTATATTTTGTAAGTATTCCAATTTGTTTGCTTGATTCCCATATTTACTAACTGGCGTTTTTATTGTTTTTTTTTTTCAGGAATCGTCGTGTCCAGCTCTGATTCTCAGTATCCTTTTCTCTGCGTTGTCTTGCTCCAATTTCAAAAACTCCACATGAGTATGCGTCATAACTTATTCCCACGAACTTCTATTAACATGAATTTGACCTCTGCATGTGTCTTGTGTACAACGCCAAGACCCCTTTTCATTACGAAGTTTTCTATCTAAACGATAGCAAAATCCATTTAATAGAAAGTGATCACGACCTTTCTGTGATAAAATCCGCTCCATGGTGCTTTTTTTTTTTTTTTTTTTTTCAGCTCATCGAATGTTTGTAAAACACTACGCTCCAGAAAAGGAGATACATCCAGTCCGAGTTTGGAAGAATACCATTAACTATTATTCGCTTGTTGTTATAACATATATAACAACCGTCAATTGTTCGATGGTTAAAAGTGTAAACCATCTTAGATTCTTACCAATATTTTTAACTGCAAGTAGTTGTTTTCTGTCACCAAATCAGAAATCAATTAGTATAATTTTCAGTATCTTATTTCAATACATATATTTAATTTTTTGAATTTCAAAAATAATTTACAAATAAAAATTAATTTGATCACTGTTTTCTTAATTTTCCATGCTTTAGCTTTATTTCGTCAAATATTTCGCTAAATTGTCTCTGCGCTGAATAGTCCTTGTGCTGAATCGTTCGTTATGCGCTGAATTGTCTCTAAGCTGAACACATATAGATACATGTTTGTATGTATATGATCGTGTACGAACGAGTAGAACACGACAATGTATATGCATCAGAATACATTTGCATATGTTGAACTTGACCAAGTAGTTCAGGAAGTACAACTTAAGCATCTTCATTTCTTTTGTCATGAAAAATATAAGCTTGAGCGAAAGAAAGGTAAAATTAACAGAATACTTCTTGTATCAACATACAGACTTATTTTCGCTCTTTTCACAATCATCCTACGCTTCACATTTCTTTTAGATTGGATTCCTAGGGGCTAACATGGAATTCGTGAGAAAGGAAAGATCTTCATTACGCCAATAACCTTTATATTTCTAATCTCATAACTTCATAAGTCAAAATTAATAGTCATTCACGTACGTGGGTACTGAAAAAATGAATGCACGAATCCTTGAACTGCTCATAAACATATTCTCAGCATGATCCTCTTCAATACATTATCATCTAATATGTGCAAATTAGAAAGGTCATTCCTTCAACTTCCTGACTTGTGACATGAATGCCGTCATGCAGTTCTTAAACTGAAGGAGGTCATGTGATGACTGTTTTTAATGTCATTGCATGGAAATGTTGCGTCATTATTTATAACTTAGTGGGTGAGAAAGATGCATCACCTGTAGATTACAGACAAAATTAATATGAACAAAATAACTGCTGGTTGCATCTGTGTTTGAGAGTAAATCTAGAAATTTAACGAGGAAAGGCTGTGCACAGCTGCTGCGATTGGTAACCGAAGAAAATGTCTTCATTTCCAATAACAAGCGTTTTAAACAAACTAAGGGACCACAATTCAGGAAGGATCCGAACTTCGGTAAAACATGTCAGAGACACAGGCCAGTAACATATCGCTTACACATGAATCACTTATTGGTAGTCCTAACCAGCGCTTCATAAGATCAGCCAACAGTTACCAAAGGTTCCTTCTCCACTTACAGTCGTCGACTTGTTTACAACGTATTTGTGATATGTATGTAACAAGTTGCTGAAGTATGTTCATGAAATGTTTTACTGCAGTGAGGACGCAACCTTACCGATATTTCAATAAAACTATCCCACCGAAGGCTGGTGGTACTTAAATCATTCTACTTGGTAAGCCAAAACATAGCATCAGCAAGTGTTTTTCAGAATCCAGGTAAAAAAGTAACCGGAAAATAGTCATAGGTGAAAAAGTCACGGGAAAAAAGTCAGAAAAAGTCAGAAAAAAGTCACAGGTAAAAGTCACAGAAATAAGACAGGAAAAAGACCACAGAAAAGTCACAGGAAAAAAAACCACAGGTAAAAAAGTCACAGACCAAATTCACAGGAAAAAAGTCACAGCAAAAAGTCACATTAATCTTTCCTAGATAGTGACCGCAAAGAGTTTTAACCTGTTATCTATCCACCTTTGCAGCGTGTTTAGTACAAGGCCGTTGGGGATAACCGTAAAAACATAAACATCAGACTGTAAGTATCATGAAGATAATGACTCCCAAGAAATATTAGCCCCAGATAAGGACCCCCGAAATTCCTTGGTGGTCACTATTTAAGAAAGATCCCATTTTTTCAAATACTGACATAACGTCTCAGCTGCTTTGTGGGATTTTAAGAGCTTGACTTAGTTACTCCTATTATATCTAGCGACTTAAATGTTTCCTGAGCAGTCATGATTTGAACTTCATTGAAGGTATAGTATCATCACCATAACACTATAGAAATTATTTTTTCATTAAATCTCCAAGCGTGTGGAGTTTGTACATATTCTTGTCAACAGTCGCGTCAAATCGATTTTTGGGTTTAACACCCAAAAATCTATCTGACGCGTCTGCTAGATTAAGTATTCATTGTCTTTGATCTGTTGATGCAGCCCAGTGAGAGATTTAATTACACTATGACAACGATGGTATTTATTGTCTACATCAACTATAGTAGATTCACATCAACCGTGCATTTGATGTCTAGGCCAGTCCCTTACGACGCTCCTGATTGGTTATTGATAAGCCAATCACAGGGCTGGAAACTTTGTCTCTCTCGAGAGAGAGTTCACATGGGTAGGATCTATGTTCCACCTCTCCTGAGTGATACGTCTTTCAGGAGAGGTGGAACATACATCCTGCCCATGTGAACTCCCGAGAGAGACTGAGAGTTTCCAGCCATGTGATTGGTTTATCAACAGCCAATCAGGAGCGTCGTAAGGAACTGGCCAAGACATCTAATGCACGGTTGATGTGAATCTACACAAGTCAAGTTCCCTGATGACATTTCAATTCTATGCCTTGATAGGGCCAGGTATCATCTTTCCCACCATTATCCCTATATTGAGGTCGGTTGCCTGATGCGCCTTCTATCAAAGGCATCATCAGGAATGGGTTATTGTTTGGCAAAGGAGGTTTTTACGACCGCATGCCCTTTCTGTCATCAACCACAGTTATTGGCATTGGGCCTAGCCTTTTACTAAAAAGTAAGACTGCAAGGCAGCAGTTTCCACAGTTATTGGCGACGGGCCTAGCTTTTCACTCAAAAGTAAGACTGCAAGGCAGCAGCTGTCCTTTTAGTCGCCTTTTACGACACACAGGACCTACGGTGGCAGTATTCTAACGCCCCTACCACAGGATCAAGATAGGGCCAGGTATGGTAACTCCCTACCTCTGAGTAAGATATCACTGTTTTTTTTTTATTCTATGTGTTTATCAGTTTCCACTCTATATGCCTAAAACATTTATCTTCTGTAGACTAACTGCAATTCTTTCTAAGTTGTGGTGTGTCAAAAGTCATTAGGAAGTTTTGTACACTGGTGATTTTGTCAATGACAGTCTGGTACTGGGCATTTCACCCAGTTTTAAAATAGGCTTTGTGGCAGGCATTTCTTGAGAATTTCGATTCATCTTTTTGTATAACACTAAGGCAGTGTAGGGCTAAACCAGTGTGCACCCATTTAATCACTCATTTTGGGATTAGGTGAGCTCTGATATCTAGATCTTAATTTGTTTAATTTTCGTACATAAAACTTAAACTACTGTGCATTTCAGGGCCGTGTCTAATCGATTTTCTTCGATAAAATCTCACCAAAACATCGGATATGGATCGTATTTTGGAAATAGGTATTTGAAGTCGCAGCCTAATTGGCAAAAATATGCAGTGATGCCTAATTTTGATAATTAAGGCACCTATCAGAGTAAATCAAAGAAATTTAAAGGGAAACTTAGCTAAATCTAGCAGGCTCGTACATAGAGGCAAGTATAACGCCATTACTTAAGACCCTCCCACTCATTGATACTGTAGTGACGTACGTTACCAGATACCCCGCCCATATACATTATGAATGAAGACTCAGATGTTGGTAGTATAGTAGTAACAGTAGCATATGGAATTCTTTTATTGTTTCACACATTCAAACTCCAAAGTAGAGTACAGTTAAGGAATGGGCATTAAATGAGAATATTAATTTTGTAATACAGTTCCATTGCGCAATCCAAGTTTTTGTTGATTTGAAATATGCACCAAGTCTTAAACAGTCTCTGTGAGAACCATTGTTACCCTGCAGTTTCAAGGACACGTGAAGTATCCTGGTACCCGCAAAATTTGCCAAACGGTCTTAGGGTCTATGTGGATAAAGACCAGTATTTAGCCAATGAATAAAACATTATTTAACATACTTTGTTTTTCCTATGCACACGGTCACATAAAGTGTTGATAATGATATTATTATTCATAATGATAATAATTACATTAATATTCATTACTGTTATTACCATTATTCTTGTTAATATTATAATCATCATCATTATTGTTATTATTCATACTTCGAAATCAGGGAAGAGTGTGATAGAACATATATAAATATATATGCCGTATACATACACATATAGACAGATATGGTACATACATAAATGCATATACAAATAATACATAAATGAAATTTATGATATATATACATATACATATATATATATATGTGTGTGTGTGTGTGTGTGTGTGTGTGTGTGTGTGTGTGTATGTGTGTGTGTGTAAGGAGGTCAGTAGAATAGGCAAGTTGTTGAAAATGGTCGTTGCAGCTAATCAGTGAGATAGTTTATTAGTCAAGCAAATTCGGCCATTGTTTATTCTGGTATGAAAAGTTAGAAATACCTTGATATAAACAAAATATTTGTATATATCTCTTTTTCACTCGTCATTCTAGTATAATTCCTATAAAGGTCACCTTTATAAATCGTTTGGTGTTTGTGTATCGCCTTATTAACCACTTATCCGTTAATAATTAGCATATGACGCATAGGATTCTTTCTTTGTTGCATAATGCAAAAAACACGCAACATCAAAGCAGTCTTGAAGCCATGAGGACAATTTGATGGGCTTGTCATAGGTGAAGCAGCAGTCACGTATAACCGGGCTTTGACCAATGACGATCGCTGCCCTCGCCCTCTTGTCGGCGGTGTTTACTATTTTGTAAGCTTACCAGGTACATTAGGGCAAAATATCGTACCAACCACCTCTAAATTGTCGTATTTTAGTTTTAATATGATTGTATTTCACCAATTCCAAAAGTTTTGTATAGCTGATAGTCAAAAGGTAAATAAAAATAGTGTTATAACTGCTATGTATTCCTATAGTCCACATGAAACTGTAAAATTAATTTGATATTGCCATAAGTATATTTACCAAATCCCCTTGCTATAATATTGTCATATGTAGGTATATATACCAAATTCTTATTCATTACCGTGGTATCACCAATGGAAACCGTAATATTATCGTCATTCTCAACAGTGATTTGCCTAGCCTTTCCTTTGATATTTATTCTAAAAGAGTGTTAAATATTTGTGATTCACACTACTGGGAACCCTGCTATTACGTCTGATGGCATAGTTTACGACACAACTAGCCTCTCTTTGGGTGCCCACCAAATTTAGCTAAGTTTCCGCTTACATTTCTTTGATTTACTCTGATAAGTGCCATAATTATCCACATTAGAAATTACTGCATATTTTTGCCAATTAGGCCGTGGTTTCAAATAGCTACTTCCAATATACGATCCATACCAGATACTTTGGTAAGATTTTATCGACGAAAATCGATTAGACACGGCCCTGAAATGCACTATAGTATTTTTGTAATGTGAGAGTAGCTATTTGGATTAGGAGATATTATCATAAAGTTCATAGAGAAGTTCAGACATAATTATACCATCGTTATTTCATTCCTGGTCCCAACCGAAAATATGATTTTGTGTGCTTCAAATTATTTGTCAGTGTAATATAGAAAGAATCTTTAAAAAAGAGAAAACTCCAAATCAGGCACACATTAATATATATATCTGCTATCTAGTGAGAATTGCTTTATTATGTGATGAAAATTCTTTCAGTAATTTTATTGTGTATATTTTATCCTGTATCTGAATTGCCTATTCGTTTACCAGTTTTCCCTAAATTGTTTGCCTCATCTCTTTTATTTATTTATTTATTTTGCGATTTAAGGAAAAAGAGAGAAAAAAAATAGTAGACAAAAATTAATTTTAGACTCACTGCCAATGCACTGAAGCAGATGTCTAAGTAAAAAAATATAATTCGCATAGACAATTTTGATTATATGACTGACGTCTAAGAAAACCTTTTTCTGGAGCCGCATATCAAGTGATCAGATATATTTTGTTGACCATTAAAACTGCATTCAAGATAACTTTCTCAAAAAACCTTTTGTCATTTTTACTGATCGTCATTTTTTACACAGCGGCATGTTTTTCTCTTTTATCGGGTGTTCTATGAAATGTTACCAACATTAGACCCAATCTTGCCAGTCATTTCTTTTATTTTAGACTAAATGGCATCGTTTACACCTGAATATTTATCGTAATGTTAGACAAAAGAAGTAGAATGTTGAAAACTGAGTCATTTCTTGTCAGTTTGCTCTTATTATTTAGTTTGAAGAAAATTTCCATCTGTTTTGGTGTATACCTAATGTAGTGTTTACTCTTTTCATCAAGAAGAATCAGGAACAAGTTGTTATATTCTAACAATATCTTCTCATTGTTTCAATAGTAATCAGTGTGAAACCTCAATTTTATTTCTTTATTATGACAGACTTGCCAATTTTAACCCAATTCCTTTAATATGCAAAGCTTCAGAGAACGTGGTACTTGTGACATTCGTCGCTGGATCCCGGATGACCCCTCCTGTGGGCTTCTATATGAACAAGAGCCCTTGCTGGCATAAGGCCAGCTTAATCTACTACAACAACAGGATAACCCCTTCATGTATTAACCTCCCACAATATCCGCTTCTTCTCATGCCTCAAGAGCACCTCATGTACAAAATGTTTTTCACACTGTATACATAATTTCATCTAGATAATAATTTTAACACCATCTATCCACCATTGTCTAGGTCTTCCTATTCCCCTCCCTCCTAACACTTTAAAATTATGCATTCTTTAGTTTTCTGTCATAGAAAACTATTAAGATGGCCGTCTGTCTGTCCGCACTTTTTTTTTTTTTTTGTCAGCCCTCTTATCTTAAAAACTACTGAGGCTAGAAGGCTGCAAATTGGTTTGTTGATCATCCACCCTCCAATCATCAAACATATCAAATTTCAGCCCTCTAGACTCAGTAATTTTGATTTTAATTAAGGTTAAGTTTAGCCATGGCATTGCTGTAGTTACTAACAACACAGGCCACCACTAGGCCATGGCTGAAATTTTTGGCGCATTGTTTACTTTATCACACAATCCTCCATTCCTCCCACAGAACTGAATCCTCTAAACACCCCTATCCATTATTTAGTTTTTCCCAAAGTTGTTACTTTTTGTGTTTGTCTCTACGTTTCTTACCGTTTGATTCCTTTCTCCTACTCAAACCTTTTCTGTCGTGTGCATTCAGAATCAACACTTCACTTCCATTCGGGAGACTTGTTTCAACAATCCCTACAGACATTACTCCCTTGGCGCCCAATTCATTCCAATTTTTTTTCAACAGGCTTTGCTGTTTCCCATTTTCTGTGAATTACTTCTCTCATCACACCATCTTTACATTTATTCCCAAATCCTTATCCTTCTGCCATCCATATCAACATTCATTTCTCCATCTTTATGATTTTCATTTCATGATAGCGCTGACCTCCTTAATGCAGTCGTAACTCAGGTGTGTCAGGCATATTACAAAAGGAATTGATGAAAAGATTATTTATCCTACAGTCACCTGTTATATACAATTCAGTGAAAGTAACAGCGACGAATGAACTTTGTGCATTGGGAACTCTGTATGGAAGAACAGGCAACAGAAAAAGGTAAGGACATGATGACTCTCTCTCTCTACTATTTTGCACGGAACATTTTCTAAACTTTGAAATACAAACTTTCAAAAATAGGTATTGCAGCTTTAAAATACTTTTAATAATGATAGGTGAAATACCATATGGAAATTATATTGCTACATCTGTATTATTGAACGCTGTATATAAGATAGATACATATCTTTTATTAAAGGGAATTCTCCAGTACTTTATCTCTGTCTCCTGAGAGTACTCTGCTTGCAAACTACCATAATGTATCTAGCGTATTTTTTTTTTAAGTTAAATGCTGCTTATATAGGATCCGTTTCTTCTCGGAAAGGAGTCACAGAGAACGTGAAGAGTAAGTTTGCAGTATTGATTGGTCTCTTTCTTCATTGACTTGCCTCCTTGGTTATCGATTTGCCATATGGAATTTATACAAATCATTCTTCAAAGGGCAGGGAGGATGTCGTGTCATAACCGCACAGCGATAACCCAGGTTTGGATGTAGGAATCCAGGTAAATAAGACTCAAAAGTAAAAAAGAGACACACACACAGGAAACAGTCACAGGAAAAAAAGTCAGAGGAAAAACAAGTCACATTAATCTT
This sequence comes from Macrobrachium nipponense, assembly GCF_015104395.2. NCBI lineage: Eukaryota > Metazoa > Arthropoda > Malacostraca > Decapoda > Palaemonidae > Macrobrachium > Macrobrachium nipponense. The sequence goes on along the minus strand of NC_061089.1, from coordinate 4,628,769 downwards.
TACCAGATATTGATCCCCGAAGGTTTGGGCCCGGTATGTATACACCTTCGAGGCGTGTTTAGTACAAGCCCGTTAGGGATAGCCGTAAAATCAACCGTAAAATCATAAACAAGACTATAATATCATAAAGATAATGACCGCCAAGAAATATTCGTCCCAGATAACCACCCCCGAAAACCCTTGGGGGTCACTGTCTAGGAGATCCAAAATATTTTCCGCTTTATTACTTTAATTGTTTTAATTGACACCATAAATTAATATGACTTTTTTGCTAACCAAAATTGTGGACTTTTTTTTTCTGTGACTTCATCCCTAGCCAAAATTGTGACAGTTTTCTTTGACTTCATTTCCTGTGACTTTATTACCAGCCACCGAATGCAGGATCATTGATAACCTTTACAGAAATCCCAAACGATTGATAGTGGCCAGTGGTGAAAGTAGTATAATGATTTCCAATCAGTGTAAACAGAACTCTAAGAACATCTCACTCAATTCTAGAGAACCGTTTCTAACGTTTCAAGCCAAGACCTCGAAGTACTCGGGTAACCTGAACATGGATTCGAAACTGGTTACAAACAGAACTTTTCTCATAATGATTCCATGAGATCGACAGGAAAAAAAAGTAATTCAGGCCAATAGAGGCTTCAGAGGTCTCGGTTTCAATTTGTTCAGTTATGAGCAAGGCTTTCATTTTAAGATTATTGCAAAAAATGCTGTAAAGGATGATTTCCCAGCAATAAATCACTAGCGAAAATTAACATTAATTTTAATGGTATGTTAACATTATGAAATATTCCTAATAAGCAGCAAAAACTATTGTGCATCTGCTGCAACATTTGCGTAAGCGCTGTTTCCTATCTCTGGCATGTATGTATATATATATATACATATATATTATATATATAAATAATATATATAGTATATAATATATATATATATATATATATATCGAGCTACAATGTCCTTTAATATCTAATTCGCTCTACCTCGGAATTAATATATTTTCATATATGCTTAACCGAAGGGGAATTTTTTCTCGATAATAGATTTGCCTGGACCAGGGCGCGAACCTATGGATCCTTTCAAACCCAGGAACGTCAGTGAAGCTTTACCTACTACACCACCTCTCGCGGTGGTGTAGTAGGTAAAGCTTCACTGACGTTCCTGGGTTTGAAAGGATCCATAGGTTCGCGCCCTGGTCCAGGCAAATCTATTATCGAGAAAAAATTCCCCTTCGGTTAAGCATATATGAAAATATATTAATTCCGAGGTAGAGCGAATTAGATATTAAAGGACATTGTAGCTCGATATATGTATATGAATCACGGAAATGTGATATGACTTATATATATATATATATATATATATATATAATATACATATATATATTATATATATATATATATATATATATATATATATATATATATATATGTATTTATCCATAAGGACAACTGGTAGGAATAGACTCCTAGAGTTTATCAGACGTTCGATAGTCAAGGACTCGATTATATTTATATATATAGATAATAAATATATATATATATATATATATATTAGATATATATATATATGCCTATATATATATAGTATATATGTATATAGATATATGTATATATATATATATATGTATATATAGATATATATATATATTATATATATATATATATATATATATATATATATATATATATATATATATATACACATGCATATATATATATATATATATATATATATATATATATATATATATATGAATACTGAAGTAAACTCGTATTCCATCCTTGTAGCATAGGATGTTGACGCGCTCTCACTTAGAGTTTTTGTGTTGGTTGGAATCCTACCGAGGAAGGTTGAAGCTTTTCCGTCGTATATACTCTGAAATCCAATTGGGAAGCTATATAAAGACTGTTGCTACCAAACAGGCAAAACGCGAAAGACGGAAAATAGGGGAAATGATAATTCCACAGATCTGGGATCGGTCAAGAGACATCCTAGTTGTCTGCCATGAAGCTTCACTGAAAAGGCAATTTCGGCTCCAGTGGGGTTTCCAGAGCTTGCAGTGGAATTTCTGCTGGAGGAGAAATCGTTGTCCAAGGAAGCTTGGATAATCATTGTAGGCAGGTGTCATGCGATGCTCACCGCTTCAGCAATCATGATCACCCACCGTTACATACAGGAGCGAAATAAATCTATACTACTGATTGATTACAGATACTTCGTTTTGGCTTGAATGACTTCCTAGATTTTTGAAACAGTTCATCTTAATATTCATACATGCATATGAATATTGATGATATTTTTACGTCTGATATGGGTACATAGATATATGCAACTGAAGTAAGGACATCTGAAGTAGAGATAAAAAAACCAATAATATAATTACCATTAGTACTTTCAAGGGCACTTCACTGGAGACTGTTTTGAGCATCAGCCAAGCAGACGCCTGGCTCCTACTCCTTGTTGATTGCCTGTTGAGGTTCCCAGAGTTCCCATTTCATCACTGGCAGGAACTCTTCTATCGACTGCTGTTAGTTATTTGAAGGTAAAGACAAAGGATGTAAGAAACGTTTCAGCTGACTCAGATATTCTTAGTGAAGATTCATCTAAAAAAGAATTAGTCTTACCTTTGTTAATCCTTCTCTATACTTCTTAGATATTTTTCTGACCTGGTATTTTCTTCCTTTTCTTCAAGTGCCAACGCACAGATGGCTTTCAAAATCCACTAGCAAAGCCCTAAATTCTCCAGCTCTTCTTCAGTCTTCAGGATGGCTGAACCAAACCACTACAATACTGTATTCGTTAATTCCTAGGCTGAGAGTGGTTTCGAAGATCCATGATCGTCAACGGGGCTAAAGTCGATTAATAATGGTATTACTTGCTAATAAATAGAAGAGCTTAGCAAAAAATAAAATCAGAGAAAAAAAAGTGAATCAAAATGTCATTTTCATAGTACTGAAAAACGATCAACAAATTTCTCAGGCCCTGCTTCTCCATGAATACTTCAGTTCCAGAGAGAGCTTCAAAAATCATCGGCCATCATACATCCAGTACATTTCACACTAAGACGTTTCATGCCTCTTCCGAATTTACATATGTAAAGTAAGATGGTGCTAGACTCCCGGCATCCCCAAAGGGATACACTGGCTCCCATCCTGCGAAGTCAAACTTGCAAACGACACTGGTCCTAAGTTCCTAACTTCCTGAGAACAATGTTTTCCGGAAGAAGGGTGGATGCCAGGGTTGAGTGGTTGTAGACCTCGAGCAGCGCTCATTCAAAGTGCAGATCTCCTCATTCTGTGATTAAGCAACTTCTCACAGCCATCCAGACATTCCAGACCCTTCCGCAATTTGGTCTTTTTTATTTATAGCGCGGGCTTTTCTATATTTTCTTCAGAAGCTAATCCACGCCCGTCTTCCACAATCCACTAACAAAACTTCAAATATCTCCGGCGCTTCTTCATCTTCAGGAGAGATAAACAAAACGCTACAGAACTGCTATTGTCTACTCATTCTTAAACCGACAACTGTTTCGAACGTGCCTGGTCTTCTTCAAGGATTAATCTAGAATTGCAGTGGAGTTACATTCTAATATACTGCAGAGTTTAGCCGGAAGATGATCGAAAAACAAAAATTGAAAATGAAATTTTAAACATTTGAAAATATAGGCGAGTTACATATGAAATTGACAATGAATTCAGCTTCCTATATTGTTATTCATTTACAATAGATACCTCAGAAAACGCTGATAATTATTACTGCTGACTGGAGTGATTATGTTGAAGTACTCTATAATTCTGACTGAATCGAATTTATCCGAAGAGAAAAAAATGAGTTATTATTAATAATAATAAAACATACTAAATAGTGAGCATAAAAGAGAGAGAGAGAGAGAGAGAGAGAGAGAGAGAGAGAGAGAGAGAGAGAGAGAGAGAGAGAGAGAGTTCTCTCTTTTAACAAAGACAGGTGACACTATCCTTCACCGGTACGTCACTTACTGGAACACACCGGGTTTGATTAATTCAACTCTTTTTCACTATTGCAGTAGAACATGTCAACACCAGGAGTCCCTCGGAAAAGAGACATTGTGTCATCGTAAGACGGGTGATAAATGTCATTTGCTTTCAACCAAATCTTTTGCGACAGTGACAAAGTTTTCCTTGAACTTTATGTGTGTATACTTAAGGTAAAGTAGCCTGTTATTTCAGTTTTTTTATCGCTCTTTTGTATAAAAGATTTGGCTGAATTAGGTATGGTTAAACGATGCACGATGTAGAAACAACAAGTAGTCCCATGCGCAGGTCCGGTGTATTTTTATGTAACAGACTATAATCTGTGACGTCATGCAAACCGGTCAAAGCGACAGTGTACTGATGTAAACATAAGGACAATTGCCTTTGTTACACTTTGAAATGAGATTTAATAGATATCCCTCCGTAGATTTAAGCGTGAATGTGAGCTTGGACATATGCAATATTGTAGTTCATGTAGAATGTAAATTGTCATTGCGACCGGTTTGCGTGACGTCACAAAATCGCATTCGGAAAGGAGTCCTAAACTCGTCGCTAGAGCGGGACTACCTTGTCATTATCATATCGTGAAACGATGACTCAGGCTACGTCCGAAGAGAAGTCTGAGAAGATTTAAATAATGGCCATTGACCATTATTTGCGCGAAGATTCCAGTATAAACGTAAATCTTTGCTACGTGCGCAGGAGATGAAGAATATTCTCAAAGTTAAAACGAGAAATGTTTCGTGCTGGATGCGGGATCGATAGGAGCATTGGACTGTGGCTTTACAAGTGGTGTGATTTAAACACAGAGAAAAAAAAATACAATTGGTCCGAAGGGTTTTTTGCTTAGAACGGCCCTTATTTGTCAGCTAACCCTAAAATTAATTCAATTGAACAGAAGCATCGCATTCTCCTTTCTGCCAGAGACGACTGAGGAGAATATGAGACTAGGCTTGCCTTCTGGCTATTAGTTTTGTCTCTCTCTCGTTCCCGGGTTAAATATATACGGTTTCCTTTTCTTGTAACTCTCGATGATTCTGGCTTTCGCACTGTTACCACAAAGTAGACATTACATAATCCCGGTCAACTTGGCCAGTGTAGATAAATCACGAATAAACAGATAACGTAAAATATCTAAAAAATAGTCGTAATTAACGCGATTTTAGACACAAATAAAACATACAATTTGCCATTAACATCTTACTGAATAAATATTTCTTCAAACTAAACTTGTGTATGAAACTGTATATCAATTGAAGGTTGT